>NC_056725.1:766236252-766396252 GCF_019279795.1 Protopterus annectens
AAGGAAGGGTTGTACTGCCATTAATGCCTGTAACTCGGATACCCTTCTTGCTGAAGTGACTGCTAGCAGGAAAGCAGTTTTCCAAGACAAGAACTGTAATTCTGCTGCTGCTGCTGGTTCAAAAGGGGGAAGTGTTAACTTTTCCAGCACAAAGTTGAGATCCCATGTAGGTAAAGGTGGTTTCCTTGGAGGTTTTACATTTTTGATTCCTCTCAAGAACTGCCCGAGTAAGTAGAGGATGAGAGAAGACAGGTGGATCCATGTTGTATTCTGCTGAAATTGCTGATGCATGAATCTTAATGGAGGAGTAAGACAGGCCATTGTGGAACAGTTCTGCTAAGTATTCCAGGATGTGTGCTATGTTTGCCAATGAGACATTCTCTCCCGTTGCTGCACTCCAAATGAGGTATCTTTTCCACTTGGCTGAATAAGTTTTCCTTGTGGAGGGTCTGCGTGCCTCCAGGATAATGTCCTTAACCCTCTGAGATAAATCTGGGTTATTTTGTTTTATGCAATATTCCAAGCAGCTAGCTGCAGTGTTTTCAAGTTTGGATGTAGGATCTTGTAGTTGTTCTGTGTTAGAAGTAAGGGACATAGAGGTAGAGGCCATGCGTGTGTCCGAGACATGCTTCTCAGTAGCGGGTACCAATGTTGCCTCGGCCAGTCTGGAGCTATCAGGATTACCCTTGGCTGATCCTCTCTGATCTTTAGTAGGACTTTGTACATCAAAGGAAGAGGTGGGAATGCATATGCTGTCAGGTTTTTCCAGCTGAAGGAAAGGGAGTCCACCCTCCAAGCAAGTGGGTGGTATGCACTTGTGCAGAATTTCTTCAATTGGTGGTTGTGTGGGGAGGCGAACAGGTCTATCTCTGGTAGTCCCCATTTCTTTGTTATGGCTTTGAAGATATCTGGATGCAGCATCCATTCGTGAGCATCCATGGTAGTTCTGCTTAAGGTGTCTGCTAGAGAATTTTCTTTTCCTGGTACAAATCTGGCCTGAAGTTGAATGTTGAGATTCAGGGCCACATTCCACAGGTCCATTGCCATCCAGCATAGAGGATACGAGTGTGTACCTCCCTGTTTGTTGATGTACCACATGACTTTGGTATTGTCCGTCCATATCAGCAGATGACCTTGTTGAAGGAGTGGTCTGAATGCCTGGATCGCATGTTTCACTGCCAGCATCTCCTTTAGATTTATGTGTAGATTCAGCTGGTCTTGGGTCCATAGGCCTTGTATACACTTGTCCACCATGTGTGCCCCCCAGCCTAGGTCTGAGGCGTCTGTGGTGATGGTCTGGCTTGGATGAGGTTGGTGGAAAGGCAATCCTCTGTTCAGCTGACAGGCCTGAGCCCACCACAGGAATTCTTGCTTCACGCATGGAATTATTGGAATCTGGGCTTCTAGACTGTGCTTGTGTTGAGACCATACATTCCTTAGATACCATTGTAACTTTCTCATATGCAGCCTGGCATGCGGAATCAATATTATGCAGGATGCCATGTAACCCAGGGCTTGCAGGACTTTCCTTGCAGTAAGCCGAGTTTGTGTTGTTAATGCCAAGAAGTAGACTGGTAGTTGCTTTTGTTTTTCTTCTGTGAGAAAAGCCATCAGAGTTGATGTATCCAGTTCTGCACCCAAGAATGTTATCCTTTGGGATGGTACTAGTCTTGACTTTTGCATGTTGACTGTGTATCCCAAGGCTTGCAACAGTTGTATGACATTTTCCAAATCTTTTGTTAATTTTGCCTTGTTGTCCGCTTGTATTAGGCAGTCGTCCAGGTATGGGTAAATTTGAATTCCCTGAAGTCTGCAATGAGCAATTACTGATGCCAGGCATTTCGTGAATACTCTGGGCGCAGTAGATAAGCCAAAGGGCAATGCTGAGAATTGATAATGCTCTGATCCTGCAAGAAATCTGAGGTGTCTTCTGCAATCTGGTCGATAGGGACGTGCAGGTATGCCTCCTTGAGATCTAGAGTCACCAGCCAAGACTCCTTGCCTAGCATGGGAAGAAGCTGCTGGAGGGTCAGCATTTTGAATTTTGGAACAATGAGGTATGTGTTCAGAGCGGACAAGTCTAGAATAGGTCTCCATTGATTTTCTTTTCTTGGTACAAGGAAAAGCCTGGAGTAAAATCCTTGGCCTTGTTCCATAAGTGGTACCTTTTCTATAGCTCTCATCCTTAGTAAGTTGTTGATTTGTCTTAGAGCGTCTGTTTTTTGGCTTGGTGGTAGGTTTGGCATTCCTCTCTTTTTTGGTAGAGTATGGAAGTGAAACCTGTAGCCCTTGTCTATTGTTTGTAAAGTCCATTTGTCTCCTGTAATGTAATGCCAGTTGTCGGAAAATAAGGCTAGCTTTCCGCCCAAGGGTGCTTCTAGTTGTTACCTGGTAGGCGGAACCAGAACCAAGTCATTGTGTCTGCCCTGTGGAAGTGGTTGTAGTTGAATCTGTGGCAGTACTTCTCTGGTTGGTAGGTTGCCACTGACGTCCCCTGTAGGCACCCCTAGATTGACCTCTGCCTCTTGGGCGTCTATTTCTGCCTCTCTGTGCTCTGGAGTTGTCTGGAAAGGACCAATTCTTCGAAGGCCAATTTCTGCTAAACCTCGGAGGTTGGACCTGTAAGAAATCCTTGACTGTTTGGACAGATTTTGCTTTTTCTTCCACCTTCTTTAGAACCTCATGTGCAGGGGAGCCAAACAAACTTTCTTTCTCCATGGGAGCATCTAGGAGATTTGACTTAACATGGTCTGGTAAGGATTGTTCTTTTAACCAGGCATGCCTTCGAATCACTGTTCCAGTCATAGCTGATCTAAAGGAAGCCTCCAGTGCATCATAGCCACATTTTAAGAAATGGTTACTGACCTGCTGAGAGTTATGTACCAAATCTTGAAGGGACTTGCCGTCTATAGGTTCAGGAGAGGACAGTTTTTTATTTAGCTGGTCTAACAAAAATTCCTGGTACTGAATCATGTGAAATTGACAGTTTAAGGCCCTGGCGGAAAGAGTAGCAGAAGTATAAACCTTTACCCCATCTCTAATGCTCTAGATTCCCTTTCAGAGGGAAGAGGGTTTTTGGCAGAGGCAGCTGCCACACCTTTAGGGCCCTGTGAAATGATTTCAGGGTCTGCAACAGGAGCCTTATACAAATGGTAGTGTGTGTCCGGGACCCTGTAATATCGGTCAGGCTTGGCAGGGGCCGGAGGAAGAGAATCAGGGGCAGTACAGGCATCATTATATGCATCATCAACAACTGTTAGTACTGGAGGAATGGCTAAAGGCCTATGCTGTGGTAAGTGTAAAAAAGTCCTTAGCCTTTTCCTTGAATCTGAAAAATCCTGGCCCTGCCATTGGAAGTGTTCTCTCATAGCATGTAAGGTTTCCCCAAAGGAAAATTCTTCAGGAGGAGAAGCAGAAGGAATGGAGTCTTCTGCATCAGAATCCTCATAAGGAGAATATGGGCCTTCCTGAGGGTCTGAAATGTCTGAGTCATCCGAGGAATAGTCTGTAGAGACAGGCTCCGGGGGTTCAGTCCTAGGCCTCTTATCTGAAGGGGGCTGAGAGGCCCTGTCTGGGTGAGGTTGGGATCCCCTGATCAAAGAAATGAGATCCTCAGCCAGGCTGAGTATTTGGGAACTAGAGGTAGGCCTATGTGAGGGAGTTTTAGCAGGTAAGGCCTTAGAAGATTTAGCTGCTTTAGCCCTGGAAAAAGCCTTGATAGACATAGAAGCAGGGGGTCTAGCAGCCCCACGTGCAGGGGTTGATATGTCTAAAGGAATAGTGTCTGACAAATCCTGGGAGCCTGCTTCTGTAGCAGTAAATTCGGTAGCAGATTTAGCCATGCTCTGTGAGGCCTCGGCTATCGGAGGTATACTTTCGGCCGAAGGAAGAACCGAGGACTCTGTTTCAGCCGAAACCGAGACACTCGCGGTTGGCCTAACCGTGGTTTCAGCCGAAACCACGGGCCGTGAGTGTCGGTCCTTTTCCTTGCGCTTTTTAGCTAATTGTGTAGTCGGAGTCTCCGACGGCATTTTGTATGCAAAAGCGGGACCAAAAAACTCCTCTGCAAACTCCGACTGACGTCTAAGTGTCCGTCGGTTGAAGGAAGCACAGGCTAGACAAGCTGATACGTCGTGGTCTGGGCCTAAGCAAGGAAGGCAGTAAGAGTGGAAATCCTTATGAGGTATTTGTTTCCCACAAGTTAAACAATTATTTACTTTGTCTGACATCGGCTGAGGCAAGAAAGAGTCCCCAACGGGGTATTTAGCTTTTTAGAAGTCTTCGGTAGTAGAAATCTCTGGATCTGACCGACCGGCACTTGCAAACAGCTTCTGCTTCGGGCACCACGCGGCAAGAAAGACTGAGGAAAATGGCGTCGGCTGATGCCTTTATACCCTAGCAGCTGTGACGTCGGGTGAAGTGCGACATCAGCCGAGGCCAGACCCAGATTTTGGAATCCAGCCGACCGAAGGGCTGCCTGAGGCAGGACAACCCATATGTTAGGACTGCAGATGCATCCTTGAAGGACATCACCAAAACAAGAACAGGAAGAGAGGGTAGGGAACTAACTGGAGACACACAGAGCCTACAATATTCATTTCAATTAATATTCAGTGAAAAAAATAAATAAAATGCAGTACTATATGAAAAAGTGCAGATAAAAGTGTACTTAAATTCGCTTATACATCCAGTTGAATGCAAGTAGATCTTAGCCAGCCAAAGATCAGATATTTTAGCAGAAATAACACAAGATGCAACATACTGGCATGTCACTCTGTACTGTGCCTGCAGAAACAGATCATCTTTCCCATTCATTGCTACAAAAACAGTACAATGACTTGGTACCAATGTCTATCTCAAAACTCGTAGGTCCTTACCTTCTCTCTAGAATGTCTCTGTGCACTCGCTCTCAAACACCCACTCCATTTGTCCATTTCATGACTTCACAGCTCTCCGGATAGTAGTACCAGATCAATGGATTAAATGGTCTTCACAGATATGCACCATTGTCTCTTCTTCTTCAGATCTAATAGTTGTCCTATCAAGTCACTTTTCACCTAGCCATAATCAAACACGGCCCTCTCAACAAACATGCATTAGATGATAATTTTCTAACTTATTCCAGGACTTTGTAACCTTAGAAATTGTATCTTGTAAACTAACATAATTAAGGGTGAAGTCCTCACTCCCACCCCATAAAAATGTCCCGTCACTGCTTGTTCTATGCCAGTGTATCTGGATTCTCTTTTCCCGACGGCTACTTTTGTAATCTAATAAATGGTCTGCAGCCACTCTGTGACAAAGTACGTTCACACATCCTGCAAGTAAGCTGGACGAAGGACTATGCCATTTTTGTGCTCCTTATCCCCTCCTTACTGAAGTAACACCTCGCCATTAAGGTCCTATGTAGCTCTCTTGAGATCTCTAGCAAGAAAGCACACAGCTGTGCTGGAAAATTGTAGGTGTTTGAGAAGATCACTGTTGCAGTACTGAGCTTTGGGAATACATGCCTACATAAGTGGTTAGCTCCAATATCAGACAATTTCACCATCCTCCAGCTGTTAGATGGCATCCTTACCTTACAGCAGGAGGTGGTGGTATTAAAAAGTCATCAGCTGACACTATCTTCAGGTCTTTCTGGCCCAGGAACCAAAAGTTTAACTGCACTTTAGGTACATATGACCAGCTTCATGCTACAGACATAGCCAGGTGCAGCATACGTGTGCAAGGGGGATGAGTGAGGTTAGAGGGTACCCATCCCAGCAAGATACCAAAAGAAAAAGAGGTAGGTGGGAGAAAAGGATACTGCAACAGTGATACACACAAGTTTCTACAAAAATTATAGTTTCTGACAGCTGTTCTACATTTTTTTTTTATAGTTACAGTTGCAGTATTAAGTCTAAGAAACTTGCAAGGTTACATCAGAGAGGGTGGTTGGACACAGTTGGGAGCTGGTGAATTAATACTCTGCAAGGTGACAAGAGGCACTGGATTTGGAGATAGCACCAAGGTTGGGATGATTTGTAAAAGTGTGTTACGAGGACCAATGGGCTGCTTCTAGGATGGACTGCGTTGAGATTCTCCTAACAAAACTGTGGTGGCTGCTTCTGCTCTAGAAGAATAAAATGTAACTGGTATAGGAGTGATTGCCATGATGAGAACTGTAAAAAGTAATGCAGTTAGTAATCAACCTAGATATGGTCTGCTTGTTCACATGCCTCACTTCCTTGACCTATACAAAACGGAAACTAGAAGTTGGTCTGCTTTGTTAGGAAAATGTATTCTACAAGTAGAATCTCAGCTATCAGAGTATATCCAAACAATAGGAGGATCCTTTCCAACCCTTGTTTTTTGGGTTAAGAAAAAAAGAAAAATAATTGTGAATGAACCAATAAACAGAACTCAGACACAATGTTTGGTATAAAGGAAGACTTTATTCAGAGTATGACCCTGACTTTATGAAAGATCAGGGAAGGCTTCTTGCATGACTGTTTGCACTTCAGTGATGCATCTGTCCAAGTCAAAGCTGGCAAAAGAATATATTTCCATGTGAACATTTTTACAGGAACAGAGGTACATGGCTCAAGGGGAGGCAAAAAGAGCTTCTATAAACACAAACAGAAGAGAAATGGGATGCTTTTGAGAAGGTAGGAGGTACAACATTCTTTTGAGGATTTTTTCATCTGTGGGTGAGAGTAGGTAGCAAAGCAGAAATGTCACATGTATGCACCTTAATGAAGGAATAGGATACACCTTCCTTGTATTTGTGAAGAAAGGTATTCCATGACTTAAGCTAAAGTCACTGTCTATGGAGGAACTCTTTCTGATTGGCACCTTTTCCACTTCACAATGTACAACTTCCTGGTACTTGGTTTTCTAGTTCTCCTAGAATATACACCACATCCTACGATGTCCAACAAAGATTAAGGACAAATTATCCAACATGTGGAGTTGAGCATTTTCAGATTTGTATTAATGGTAGAACCCTTGTTTTGTCTAAGGAGGTCCCATACAAACAGGGAATGGCCTGATACTTCCTTCACTGAGAGAAAGGAGGAGAGAAAACCAGTGCAGTCTGGGCTAGCAAGGTGTAATCATCATCTCTGGGCCTTTTTCCATGATCCTCTGATGTACCCTGGGGATAAGGGGTAGTTCAGGGAAGGCAGAAAGAAAGAGTCCTGCCCAAGGAATCATTGAAGCTTTCTCATGTTGAGCTCTGCTACAGGAAACAGCACAATTCAAGATGCCATGTGCCCCAAGAGCCTGAAGAAATCTCTGGCCAAGATGGTTTCCTCGCTGCTAGAGAGTATGAAGTTTTTAGGTAGGAGATCTTGTCCTGAGGCAGGAAAGCATCTCTTACGGCAGCGGGCAAATACAGTTTTTTGAATTCCGAGGGTTAGACCTACTTCTGAAAATATTCCATAGTAATTTTCATTGCTCTGGAGAGCTCCTCTAGAGATGCTGCCTGGATCAAGCAGTCATGATCTAGATAGGGATGTATGTGCACCCCTTTGGGCCTGCAGAAGAAAAAGATTACTGCCAGGCATTTGGATAAAACTCTGGATGCCTCTTTTCCTTTTCCCAGAAGAAGTTACTACCATGGGTTCATTTTTCAGTTAAGGCTTTCTTGATTTCATAAAATCCATGAAACCGTCATCAGTATGACAAGGTCCTGTGAGGTGATCTGAATTATAAGGGTCAGCAACACGGTCAACACTGGCTGCAGCAACTCTGGCTGTTGCTTCACTTTGAGTTTAGGTCTGGCAGATGTCAAGACCTCAGGATGTGGACTGGTGGGGAGTAGACTAACCGGGTCCCAGGAGGAACTTTCCTAATTAATTATCAGAGGAATTCAGTCCTCACCCTTCTGAAAAAAAAAAAAGACAGTACAGCTGGAAGATGGAATCAGAAAAGCAGCCCTTGACACGACAGATGCCCTCCCAGTTCTGTCTCGTAAGAAAATAACAGGTTTCTATAGGATCACACCACAGGTCTTGGGCCCAACAGGCACTGATGTTGGGGAGCTGTGTACATACCTTATCGGAGTCTATGAGCTTGAGCAAGTGTGGAGAATGTGACACCACTAGTGTCGCCAGTTTCCATAACTTCTTTCATGTTTGGGCACCTCTCTATGTACTTCTTATACGGATTAGCCTACCAAGTACCTTCGGTAAGCTATCTGTTGAGGAAGTCAGGCAGAATTCTAATATTTCACTGATGGAACTGAACACACAAGTCCTCATTAGGGACATCACATTCAATACTGAAGCAGAATAGACTGTATTATTGAGTGAAGGCTCTTGTGAAAAATCTGCATTTCCCATGAAAGGCAGTTATTAACTCTCACTGACATTACACCAGAAGTCACAATGAGGGAGTACTAACAAGAAAAAGGTTCCCGCAAAGAAGCATACTTAGCTTTCCAAATGAGCCCTGTGTCAGACTGTTGACACAACTGAAAGCATTCTGTGTCACTGTAACATGGCAAGAAGTTACTAAAGATGGCATAAACTGACAACTCATACTACTGATGCCCTGACATCTGCAGGGACACTGTCCACCAACAGGGAATGAAGAAGTTCTCTGGTACTTGGGCCAACTACAGCCTCCTGCAGGCAGGAATTCAAGACTCAGTACTGCAACAGTGACTACAAAGATCAACAACTCTATCTCATTTAGTGTCCGATAATAACCTTTTCAACTTTCATCCAACATGATCTGTCTGGTACGTTCCTCTATAGTTTTTTTCAGTCCGATGCCTCTCTCTTTGTATGGCTTTCTGAACTATTTCTGAACTATGCACAGTACTCCAGGTGTCACAGTCCAGAAGTGTGGGAGCTGAATCTTTTTCTAGTTTGTACTCTTTGGTATTGCATTTTGAAATGGTACTAGCAACAGCACTCTACTCCTGGTGGCAAAGTCCAGGTGGGATAAGTACCCTAGACCACCTTCAGCAATCTGTCATCAACTCCACTCCCTTCAGAACAAGACACTCCTAAATACGAAAGAGGTTATTGGCCAAGTAGAGCTGTTTGCAGCTATCTGCACTGAACAAATGTCAGTTTCTGTCCATTATGTCATGCCTTCAACTCCCCAAATCCCCCACCATTGCCACCAACTTTGTTTACTCCATGAAGACCATCCTGTTCTCTGTTCCTTCAGATATATCAGAAGTTACCACACTGCAGAATATTGGACCAACTATCACTCTTACCTGTTAGACAGTCCACTATTTACTTTCCTTATTCCTGGCAAAGTACACTTGTGTACCTACCATAAATGTAGATGTTAGAGTGTATTCACTGTTGCAATCATTACTCTTGGGTTATCCTGCTGGCAGGCTACCCACAGTCGGCCAGAATTCCAAAGTCTTGGTCCGGTGTCTGTTGCTGTCGCCTCTTCCCTGATGTCAGTGTGCCAGGGGTATAAAAGATGCAGCCAACGCCATTTTCTTCAGTTTTTCTTGCCCCAGATGTCAGGTGCCTTCAAATTGGTTGGCTGAAAAATATGCCAATAAAAATGCATGCACAAAAATAACATTTTCTTCATCTACAAGCAAATACACCAAATAGGTTGTATAGGATAGAGAAGTGCAGATAAATCCCAGCAAAGAAAAAGGGGGATGGTGGGTGGGTAACCTGGACTGCAACAGTGAAAACACAACATCTACATTTATGGTAGGTACACAACTGTACTATGTTCATCGTGATTCACTGTTGCAGTCATTACTCTTGGGTTGAATCCCAAAGCTGAGGATGGGTGGCCGGGCTAAATAGGATTAGGAGAGGCTATGAAGCCCTGCAGAACTGCAGTGGCGAAACCTGCTCTGGACTTAGAGTAAAGAGATAAGTGGTAGTACTTTGTGAAGGTGTGCACTGAACTCCAAGTTGCAGCCTCTAAGATATCTTTGGTTGGTACTCCTCTGAGGAAGGCTGCTGAAGTGGCTGCTGCTCTGGTGGAATGAGGCCTAATGCCCTTAGGCACTGAATTGCCATGTTGAAAATAGCAGAAACAGATGCAGTGGCCTATCCATTTAGAAATAGTCTGTTTTGAGATTGCCTTTCCTTGTGATCCTGCAGCATATGTTGCTCAGTCTTTCTGAGAGCTTTAGTTCTGTCCAAGTAGAAGCGTAACTGCCTGTGTATGTCTAAAGAACGCAGAATTTTCTCACCCTTGTTCTGTAGATTCGGATAAAAGGTAGGCAAGTGAATGGTTTGGTTGAGGGCCACACTGGACACCACCTTAGGCATAAATGTAGGGTATGTCCTCAGAGAAACCCTGTCTGGGTGAAAAATGATGAAAGGTTCCACAGCCACGAGTGCTTGTAACTCCGAAACTCGCCTTGCGGAGGTTATTGCTAGGAGCAGAGCTGTTTTCCAGGATAAGAATTTTATGTCTGTTGTTGATGCTGGCTCGAAAGGAGGTCCCAGGCCGGAATTGGTGTTCTCCTTGGAGGCCTAATGTTTTTGGCCCCTCTGAGGTACTGCCTTATTAAAGGATGAGAAAAGATAGGTGGTTCTGTATTGTAATGGGCTGAAATGGCAGAGGCATGAATCTTAATTTATGAGAAAGAAAGGCCTTTGTTCGGCATCTCAGTTAGGTATTGTAAAATCTGAAGGATATTTGGTACACCCATGTCAATGCCTTGTTCCTGGTTCCAAGCACAGAATCTCTTCCATTTTTCTGCATAAGATTTTCTGGTACTGGGCCTCCTGGCCTCCAAGATAACATCCATAACAGATTTTGAAAGAGGAGTGTTCTGAATGGCTACATTATCCGCCATGCTGCCAGATTTAAGGCCCTGAGTTGGCTGTGCAGGATCTGACTGTTTTGTTGGGTCAGCAAGTAAGATGTCTGAGGCAATATCCATGCTGGACCTTGAGACAAGCTCTTTAGGATTGGGTACCAGTGCTAGCTTGGCCTGTCTGGTGCAATCAGTATCATTTTTGGCTTCTCTTGTCTGACCTTTAGGAGTACCCTAGGAAGGAGAGGCAGTGGGGAAAAGCATATACTGTTAGATTTTTCCAGCTGAAGGATAGGGCGTCCACTTTCCATGCTTGCTTGTGATAAATCCTTGTGCAAAATCTCTGCAATTGGCAGTTGTGAGGGGAGGCAAATAGATCTATGTCTGAGCATCCCCATTTCCTTATTATCATGCTGAAGACTTGTGGATCCAGTTTCCATTTGTGGGGATCCATGAGGTTTCTGCTTAGTTCGTCTGCCAGAGTATTTGTTTTTCCTAGCAGGAATTGTGCTTGCAGGTGAACTTGAAAAGCCAATGCTGTGTCCCATAAGGTCATTGCTCGTCTGCAGAGGGGGTAGGAATATGCACCTCCCTGCCTGTGTATGTACCACATGACCGTAGTGTTATCTGTCTATCAGTAACGGTCATGGATGAAGCAGGTCCTTGAAAGCTGTCAGGGCATTTTGAACAGCTAGCATCTCTTTTTGATTGATGTGAAGATGCATCTGGTTTGCAGGCCATGTGCCCTAAATACATTTTCCTGCCATATGGGCCCCCCAGGCATAATCTGATGCATCCGTTGTCAGTGTCTGTCTGGCTGTGAGTAAATTGAATGGCAGACCCTTGTTGTGGTGACAGGCTTCTGCCCACCATCGAAACCCCTGTTGCAGGCAGGGAATGAGTGCAATTACTGTCTCCAGGCTGTGGCAATGCTGAGTCCAAACACTTTTTTGATACCATTGTAGTTTCCTCATATGCAGTCTGGCATATGGAATTAGTAGAATGCAGGATGCCATGAAACCAAAGGCCTGCAGGATTTTCCTTGCAGATAAGTGGGTTTTTGTTGCCAATTTCTTGAAGTAGGTAGTCAGTTGCTTTTGTCTGGCGTGAGATAAGCCATCTGGGCAGTTGTATTTAAGCTTGCACCCAGGAAGATTATCTCTTGAGAGGGCACTAGTTTTGATTTATTTTTGTTTACTGTGTACCCTAGGCCAGTTAGTAATCTTTTTACAAACGCCAGATGCTTTAGAAGAATGTCTTTGTTCTCTGCTTGAATTAGGCAGTCGTCCAAGTAGGGATATATTTGAATTCCTTTTTGTCTGCAAAATGCAATTACTGGTGCCAGGCATTTTGTGAAGACCCTGGGCGCAGTAGATAAGCCAAAGGGCAGTGCAGAGAATTGGTAATGCATTGAGCCAGCTATGAATCTGAGGTATCTTCTGCAAGATTGTCTGACTGGGACATACAGGTATGCCTCTTTTAGGTCCAAAGTTACGAGCCAAGCCTTCTTGCCCAGCATGGGCAGTAGCTGCTGTAGAGTCAACATTTTGAATTTTGGAACTTCCAGAAACGTATTTAATATAGACAGGTCCAGTATTGGTCTCCAGGTTTTGTCCTTTCTGGGTACTAGGAAAAGTCTGGAGTAAAATCCTTGCCCCTGCTCTTGTTACGGTACTTGCTGAATGGCCCTCATGTCCATGAGGGCTGTAATTTGTTTTGGTGCCTCTGCCCATTGATTGTGTGGCAGGTCTGGCATACCTTTTGACCTTGGTAGAGTGTGAAAATGGAACTTGTAGCCTTGGGACACTATGTTCAGGACCCATTTGTCTTGGGTAACCATTTGCCAATTTGATGAAAAAAAAGTGCTAGTTTTCCCCCTAAGGGGGCTGCAAAAAGAAATATGCTTGGATCTGGTAGAGGAAAGTCATTTAGGAGCACCCCATTGTTTAGGCCTGTATGAGGCTTGGGGCTAATGTCTGCCTCTGGGACGCCTGTATCTGCCTCTTTGAGGTCTGTCTGACACCGGAAAGGACCAATTTTTAGAAGGCCAGTTCCTGCTAAACCTGGGTGGCTGTACCTGTAAGAAATCCTTGACTGTCTGCATGGATTTTGCTTTATCCTCCATTTTTTTTTCAACACCTCTTCTGCTTTCGTACCAAACAAAGTGTCATGCTGTAATGGTGCATCTAATAATTTTGCTTTAACATAATCAGGCAGATTCTGTTCCTTTAACCAAGCATGCCTTCTAATCACAGAACCTGTAACTGCGGCCCTGCAAGAGGCCTCCAGTGAATCATAACCATATTGCAAAGTATGCTTTCCCACTTGTTCAGCTGCATGCAATAAATCCTGCAATTCCTTGTTCTCTGAACATTCAGTATTTGTCAACAATCAGTGACATTAAATATTGCTGATATTTAAGCATATGAAACTGACCATTTAAAGCCCTTACAGCCAGGGTAGCAGAAGTGTAGACTTTTTTCCCCATCTGTCTAGAGCCCTAGAATTCCTATCAGAGGGGACAGTTTTTTTTTTTTGCAGTGGAAGCTTTAACCCCTTTGGGACCCTGAGATACAGTTTCTGGGTCAGCGGCGGGGTTTTTTGTATAGGAATTTATGAGAATCCGGGACTCTGTAGTATCCGTCTGGCTTAGCAGGTGCAGGGGGTAAGAGAGTCAGGGGACAGGCCGGACTCTGAAAATACATAGGTTCATACTAGGCTATCTGCCCGAGGGCATTTACAAGCCTAGCCCATAGTTTTGTGGCTTACGCCACCCCTTTAGTTTGGAGAAACTATGCCCATTATTTTGCTGTGCCTCTGTCGAGCAGTGACACTGAGGTAATCCCTGGGGTATATCTGCGATCTCCCATCCATTGGTCAAGATTCCTCTTGAACAAGGCCAGCGAGGTGCTCTGCCTCACATATACCGGGATTTTGTTCCACAGCATAGGGAGTCTTTGGGTGATGAATCTATCCCTCCAGCACGTCCTATTAATAACCGTGTCGAGGTTTAAGTCTCCCGCCCTTGTGGCTCTGAGGGATCTAGATTTTTCGAGGTGAAGCATGTTCATCAAATCTGGGTTTGACATGGCCTTGTATGTCAGGCACAGGTCACCTCTGAGCAAGCGGTAAGCAACTGAATAGAGCTGGAGTTCTTTCAGTCGGGCAGCATAAGACAGATTTCTGAGACCCTTTATCCTTTTGGTGAGGAACTTTTGTGGCCTCTCCAGCTGCTGCAAGTGTCGGGTCAGATACATTCCAAATGGGGCATTGTACTCAATCATTGGTCTGATGAGTGATGAGTATAGGGAGACTGTGACCTCCCTTGATCTAGATGTGAATCCCTTCATGATAAGGTGGGCAATGTAGAAGGTCTTCCTAACTACTTTAGCAATATGAGTGTCGAATGAAAGGCTACTGTCAACCTGGGTCCCCAGGTCCCTGATAACTTCTTCTGTGCTCAGTGGATTGCCACCTATATGGTAGCCAGGGGTAACCTTGTTTTTCCCGAAGGGTATGACTATGCATTTCTTGGCATTTAACTTTAGGCCATGGCTCTGGCACCAGTTATCCATTTCTGTGAGACCCTTCTGAAGGATATCTGTGTCAGATGTGTTTTCGACTACGGCGCCCAGTTTGCAGTCATCTGCAAACTTTGTCAGCCATAACCCTCCTGTGTTTGCTTGTACTTCAGAAAAGTAGATGCCAAACAAGAGTGGGCCCAGGACTGAGCCCTGGGGGACACCACTTGTGACAGGCTTCGAGTCTGACATGGCGCCAGCAACTCTGACCCTGTGGGTTCTGTCACTCAGCCAGTTTGCAACCCATCTTGTGATGTATGGGTTTACATTTAAGCTGATGAGTTTTTCAATGATACCCGAGTGGGGTATTGTATCGAAGGCCTTCGCCAGGTCGAGGTAGGCTGTATGGACTGCCTTTCCCTCATCAATGGCCTTGGTGACTGTTTCGAAAAAGTCAACCAAGTTTAAAAGGCATGATCTGCCTTTGACAAAGCCAAACTGGGTTGGATCCAAAGTCTGCAAATTCCCTATGTCTTTATTTATGAGATCCATTATGATCCTCTCCATGGCTTTGCAGATAAGGCTTGTCAAGCTAATGGGACGGTAATTTCCAGGGTCGGTGGAGGCACCTCCTTTGTGAAGTGGGACCACAGTCGCTGTGCGCCACTCCCTGGGTACGTATCCGGAGGTGAGACTAAGATTAAACAGCTGTCCTAACTGCGGGTTTAATTCCTCATTGAGTTCGTGGAGCACACAGCCGGGGACACCATCAGGTCCCATGGATGCTGTGTTTTTTGCCTTGGAGAGAGCAGTTCTCACCTGGGCGTTAGAGATGTTTGGGGGGCTACAATCATTTGGTATAGATATCTCTCCTTTTGTGGGGGGAGGGGGGGAGAAGTTTGCACTGAACCTGCCAGCCAGTATGTTGGCAATGTCTGTAGGATCAGTAATCTTCACATCATTTTGAACTAATTCTGAGCATATCTGGGAGTTTCCTCCCAGGTTTCTAACATAGCTAAAGAATGCCTTATGATTGTCTTTCGAGTCCTTAGCTATTTTTCTTTCAAAATTTGCTTTGGACGATTTTATGAGAGCTCTTAGCTTTTTACTTATATAGTGATCAGCGGTGTCTTACCTTTTAAGGATTTTGCTCTATCTTGTAGTAGCTTCCTCCTTTTGTTGTAGAGTTTGTTTATGGCTGGGGTCCACCAGACTGGACGCTTGCCTTTGGTACAAAGAGTCTTTGTTTTGCTTGGGATTGCCTGATCCATGCAGCCCTGCAGGTGCTGGTAGAAGGCATTTGTAAGTGATTCAGCGGCTTGAGTAATGTTTACCGCCGGCTCGGGGGCCTTAAAGGAGACCACACTAGTCTTTAGAAGTGTGAAGTCATCATCTACAATGTCTAGAACAGGTGGAATAGCAAGGGGTCTGTGCTGAGGAAGTAGCAGAAAGTCTGAGTCTTTTCTTAGATTCAGAATAATCTTGGCTCTCCTAGTGGAAATGCTCCCTAATGGTATGCAGGGTTTCCCCAAAAGAATAATCCTCAGGAGGAGAGGCTGAAGGAATGGATTCTTCAGCATCAGAATCCTCATAGGGAAGCATGGAGAAATCCTGTTCAGAAGAGGAATTAGAGGAAATAGAAACCTGATCAGAAGAATCATACTCTGTCTCTTGCTTAGGCCTCTTATCAGCAGAGGGATGGGAACCCCTGATCAAAGTAATTAGATCTCCGGCCATTTTGAGCATCTGTTTTTTAGGCATAGAAATGCTGTGCTTGTTTCTTTGTCTTTAGAGCTGCTTCAGTCTTTGTCTTTGAAGCCGAAGATGGCTTAATATATAGTTGTGTAGGTCTAAAGACACCCTCAGAAGCAGATGCCTGCTCAGCGGCTCCGGACCCATCTGGGGGAATAATTTCAGAGTGTCTAATACCTTGAGTATCCAGAGGCCCAGTCGGCACCACGTGGGAGTCGGAAGCGGCCTGTGGCTCTGAGGTAGCGGGCGCCATGGGCTGCGAAAGCGCCTCACTGAGAACCGGCGACTGGCCTAGCAGAGGCCTAGTCGTCGGTTTTGGACCTCTGATGCCTATCCTTTTCCTTGTCCTTGCGTTTTTTATAAACTCCGGTTGTCAGCTGGTCCGATGGCATTATATAATTAAATCTTCGGCCAAAATAATGAAATGCAAAATCGAACCGATGCTTGACAGTGCGTTGGTTAAATCTAGCACAAAACCGACAGCTAGCAACGTTGTGATCAGGGCCTAGGCAAGGAATACATTAAGAATGAAAATCCTTATGAGGTATTTGCTTCCCACAAGAAATGCAATTAACTTTTTCTGACATCAGTCTGGAGCAAGAAAAAGGTTTCCCCAACGGGGTACTTAGCTTTAATGAAGACTTTGGTTCTGAAATTCGGATTCGTAAATCTCAGGAGTCGGCCGACCAGCACTTGCGAACTGCTTTTGCTTCGGGCACCGCGGGGCAAGAAAGACTGAAGAAAATGGCGTTGGCTGCATCCTTTATACCCCTGGTGCCCTGACGTCAGGGAAGAGGCGACAGCAACAGACGCCAAACCTAGACTTTCGAATTCTGGCCGACTGCAGGTAGCCTGCCAGTAGGATAACTCAAGAGTAATGACTGCAACAGTGAAACACGATGAACATCTTCCTCCTCACATCATCGCTCTGGTGTCTTAACATTAAATGTGGCAATCCAGTTCTGTGGGAGGTAGCCAATCTGATCCTTATATGCCTCCTTAGGGTAGCCAGTCCCCTCTTCACATCCTCCTGCTCTTTCACATGGTGTGTACTGCTCACCTCCCACAAAAATATAACAGTTAAACAATAAGGAACACAATGGTCAGCCAAGTGCAACATGGCTAAAAGAACACCAGCAGCCAAAATTCAAGAGGGCTGAAGATAACCTTAAACCACAAAGGGTATAACAAGTAATGGGGTACAAGGGATGCCATCTTAACCATGAGGGCCCTTTGCCACTATAGAAAAACAGTCTGCATCATCTCTGACCACATTTGTTTGTGCTGCGGGCCATGTAACAGACCCCCTAACCTTTAAACACAAATGAGGTATTATAAAAATAAGATTAAGCAAAATGACCTAACAGTTCCAAAAAATAGTGATGTCAAAGGAGGCAAGAAAAGGGTGGGGGGATTGAAAAGATTGTCATAATTTTAAGAAAAAAAAAATCAAATCATCTTAGGAAAAAGAGTACAGAGAAATTGCACTTGTGATCAGTAACTCAAGTCTGTAAGGTACACATGCACATCAGTAAGATAGCAGACAAAAAAGCAGTATATCAAAGTTTACATTGTGAAATCAGTCAGGACAGATTTGGAAATATTGCTGCAGGCCAACAAAACAATAACTCCAATAACTACTTATGTTATAACCAAGGGAAAAGCAAGAAAATTTATTACTGCAGGGACTGCTGACAGGATTATGGAAAATGTACAGCCGTGCATAGTTCTGCTCTTTCCTTTAACAGCAGTAAAAGGGGCAAGTAATATTTTGAGTAGAGTATTAAGGATGCAACCAACTCTATGGGTAATATATCTGGTACGGGCAACAGCTATTTTAAACGGACAGATTTTGAATGCAACAGTTAACAGGAAATTTTGAGTTTTTAGAGTATTACAAGTTTTCCACACAGATTAGGACAATCGCTAAAACAAATCAATAATGTTATATACAAAGTCAGAAACTCCTCTAAATAAAATTAAATCAGTGTCAGAAATTAACTTAGAATAAAGTTTCTGTCACAATGGAGATCAGAAAGAAGGGCAAACAGAGCACCATTAGAGATAGCTACTAAGTACAGGTAAATAATAGGAAAGACAGGTCTGGGGGTAGAATCAAATTATAAAAATGAAATCAGGCTTTATGATAAAAGTCATCACAGTCAACTGTGTAATCTTCAACAATTCGTACCAAACACAAACAATCCCACAGATGTAGACCACGATCCACACAGTAGTTTAATGCCAAAACAGTTTATTCAGGAAAATGAACCTCCGATCAATGTAGTTGTTGAGCGCTGAATAAACTGTTTTGGCATTAAACTACTGTGTGGATCGTGGTCTACATCTGTGGGATTGTTTGTGTTTGGTACGAGTTGTTGTTGTACCCACAGTCACGCTTTGGTTATAATCTTCAACAATGAGGGATAAAGACCACTAAACTATTAAACAAAAGCTAGACACCTGTAACGTTAAATCTGGATGACATACCAATCAACTGTCCAGATCAAAATCTTTAGTTTTCTGGAAAATCACTAAGGACTGAATTCACTAAATACTGACAAACATTTGAGTTTTAAACTTCTTACCCTTTAAAAAATGTATGGTAACACAAAACCTTTTATTCCAGCAACTTTCTAAGCTTATAACAGCAATATTTAAAATTGACCCTAGTTTTGGGCCTTCGCCTCCAATTATTCGTGGATATGTCCAGACTTCTTGTGCTAAGAGTTTGGGCCCATCCTTATCAACCAACCAAGACAAGGCATCTGGAAATTTTCAAGACTGTCCGTCTGTCCCTTTTACCCATAATTCTCTACCCACCAGATTCCAGTCTAGATTCCTGTTATACTGAGCTAATATAAACCAGGAAAAAAAATCTCATCACTAAAATTCCTTTAGGTCATGTGCCCAGTAAGGCAGGGGGGGTGGGGGTTGGATGTGTGCAGCCACATCAAACCTCACAGCAAGTATGTAACATTCATATCCAAGACATGGAGGTCCATCCTCATCAATCAACAGGACAAGCACCCTAATGTTAGTACCCCAGGTGATCAGAGACACAGGAACAAGCTTAACTGTGGCCCCAAGGAAAACCTACATCTAGAGATCGCATTCAGGTTCCAGTAACTCATGTAAGCATTACATGAAGCCTATGTGGCTGCTGCACGACTGCATTTTGAAAAAGGATTATGGGTAGCAACTGTTCTGGGTGAAAGACCTGTATGCAGAGGAGGTGAAAGTTAACTGTATTTTTCCTGACACTGATGGGGAAACTTTTGGGGCTCAATTTCATTTTATAAAACAATATGAATAATACAAACCTATTCTAACATATCTGGGTCTGTTCAGGCAGAATCTGAGCTGCCTGCAGACATCCATACTGTGCAACAAGAATCTGCATCTATTAATAATGATTTGGGGGGGGGGGGGCAGGCTGATCAGAGATTCATCTCAGTGGCTACACTTGTCATAAGGGATGGTTTGCAGACATGGTCTAGCTTTTTGTTTTGGGAATCAAAGAAAGAAAAAGCCTGACACACAAAGCAAGTTAATTCAGAAACTTTTCTAGAGGAAATAATGACAACCAGGGCCTTCTAAAGATACACAACAACTCTGCTGTAGCCAATGATTCACACAGAGGAAGATTCAACATATCTAAATTGAAATACTAAGCTCTAGGAGGGTCAGAAGTCTTGATGGGAAGAGGGATACGAAAGTAGCTATGTGAAAGGCTTGGTAAACTTTCATGGATACCAGTGATGAAGTCAGAATCTGAACGAAAATATGAAATTGCTGTTAGCTGCATCTTAATAGAATAATAGCTTAATCCAGTGTCACAAATCTGTGGCAGCTAGTTTAATATTTCAACACTAGAGCAATGACAAGAATCCAAACCTTTGGCTGAAAGTCCATACAGAGAAATGTGCCCATTTACTATTTTACATTTTTTCTAGTCCTACACTTCTGGGCAGAAGTGAACATTTGAGTAACCTTGTAAAGGTAATAAAGGGTCCCTGAACATTACTACAACTAGAGTAACTAGGAGATTAGACACCAGAAGTAAAGGCCCAAGACAGGCTTCAGAGATAGAGGCATTTCCAGAAAATTATGACAAAAGCACAAAGAACCAAACTGTCAACGTCAATACGGAGCTAGAGAATAAAGACCTTGTACTTGATCAATCCAGCATTCTAAATGAATTTCAGAACAGCAAGAAAAGTGTAATGGAGTTTTGGAACCGTTTCTGGCTGACATTATTCCTGACATGCTCAGTCAGAGTATGGATAAAGGAAAAGTTGCTGCTGGATTTGCATTGGTAAGGGATGCAAAAATATCACAGCAAGGCTTACTGCGAGGCTGCTGCAGGTCTAGGTGTGAGTGGTTGAGATGTCTGGCAATTGGAGAGGATGGAAAGTAGCAGGGGATAGTACCGCCTCTGGATAAAGTCACTCTAAATCACCTACCGAGTAGGATGATCAGTTATGCATCCAAGTTGGGGGGGGGGGGCAAATGACCCCTACCCTGCATGCCTCCAGAAAGTACAGTTGTGTACACCTACCATCAATGTAGATGTTAGAGTGTCTTCACTGTTGCAGTCATGACTGTAGGGTTCTCCCCTGCCGGCAGGCAGCCCTCGGTCGGCCAGAATCCCAAAGTCTGGGTCCGGCGTCGGCTGTTCAACCATGCTCCCTGATGTCAGAGCGCCAGGAGTATAAAGCTGACAGCCGACGCCATCTTCTCCAGTTTTTCTTGCCCCAGATGTCAGAAGTCCCAAAATGAAAAAGGTCCCATAACCTTTGCAAATACACCTCAGAAGAATGGTGAAAAAAGGAAATACACAAAAGTAAAAATAAGAGGGGACAGGAGGGAGAGTCCCAGACTGCAACAGTGAAGACACTCTAACATCTACATTTATGGTAGGTGTACACAACTGTACTATGTTCATAGTGTTTCACTGTTGCAGTCATGACTGTAGGGTAGAATCCCAAAGCTGAAAGAAAGGGAGGTGGTCATAAAGAGGAAGGGGCGGCTAAAAGGCCCTGCAAGACTGCAGAGGCAAAGCCTGCCCTAGACCTAGAGTAGAGTAGAGAGGTAGATTGTAGTGCTTAGAAAAAGTATGCACTGAACTCCAAGTTGCAGCTTCCAAAATGTCCTTGGTAGGAACTCCCCTGAGAAAGGCCACAGAAGTGGCAGCAGCTCTGGTGGAATGAGTCCGTATACTTCCTGGGATTTGCTTTCCATGGTGAGAATAACAAAATCTGATTCCATGAGCAATCCATTTAGAAATGGTCAGCAGCTCTGGTGGAATGAGTCCGTATACTTCCTGGGATTTGCTTTCCATGGTGAGAATAACAAAATCTGATTCCATGAGCAATCCATTTAGAAATGGTCTGTTTTGAAATGGCTTTACCTTGGGAACTTGAAGCATAAGAAACAAACAATTGTTCTGATTTTCTGATGTCCTTGGTTCTGTTCAGGTAAAAACGTAGTTGTCTGTGTACATCCAAGGAATGCAAGATCCTTTCCCCTTTATTTTGAGGAGAGGGGAAAAAGGTTGGCAAGTGGATAGTTTGATTTAAAGCCACTTTGGAAACCACCTTAGGCATGAAGGTAGGATTTGTCCTCGGAGATACCCTGTCTTGATGAAAAATAATATAAGGTTCCACAGCCATAAGAGCTTGTAACTCTGAAACTCTCCTGGTAGAGGTTAGGGCTAACAGAATAGCTGTCTTCCAAGATAAAAACTTGATGTCCGAAGAGGCAGCAGGCTCAAAAGGAGGCAAGGTTAGTTTTTCCAAAACATAGTTGAGATCCCAAGCAGGAATGGGAGGAGATCTAGGAGGTCTTAAGTTCTTAGCTCCTCTGAGAAACTGTCTCATGAGCTGGTGGGAAAAGATGGGAGGGTCCGTATTATAATGAGCAGAAATAGCAGAGGCATGTATCTTAATGGAAGAAAAAGAGAGACCCTTATGTAAGAGATCTGTCAAGTAAAGTAAAATTAAAGTAATGTTAGGAAGAAGAGGATCAGAATCCTGAGCCTGCATCCAGGAACAAAATATTTTCCATTTTCATGCATAAGATTTTCTAGTGCTAGGACGTCTGGCTTCTAAAATGACATCCATAACCTGCTTGGGCAGTAAAGAAGAAATCAAAAGCCCTGGATTAACCAGGCCGCCAGGCTGAGAGTTCTGACATGAGAGTGTAGAACCTGACCCTGATGCTGGGACAGAAGGGTCGGAGACGGAGGTAAAACCAAAGGAGGCTCCAGACATAGGTTTTTTAGAGTTGGATACCAAAACTGCCAAGGCCAATTTGGAGCCTGCAAGATTATCATCTTGGGCTTGTCTTGTTTTATCTTCAATAAAACCCGTGGAAGAAGAGGAAGTGGCGGAAAGGCATATCTCGAGAGGTTCCTCCAACTGAATGACAGGGCATCCACTTTCCAAGCTTCTCTGTGGAAAATCCTGGTGCAAAAATTCTGTAGTTGATGATTGAGATGGGATGCAAAGAGGTCTATGTGACGACATCCCCAGACTGCTGTTATCATCCTGAATATTTTGGTGTCCAGCATCCACTCGTGTGGATCCGAAAGGTTTCTGCTCAGACTGCCAGGAGGTTTTGTTTCCCTGGTAGAAACTGAGCTTGAAGATCCAGATTGCAAGCTAGAGCTGTGTGCCATAGATCCATGACTAGTCTGCATAGGGGGTAGGAATGAGATCCCCCTTGCTTGTTTATGTACCACATAACTGTGGTGTTGTCGGTCCGTATTAGTAGTTGTCCTGGTTGTAAAAGATTCCTGAAGGCCAATAAAGCTTTTTGAATGGCTAACATTTCCTTTAAATTGATATGCAGGTGCTTCTGATCCTTTGTCCAAAGGTCCTGCAGACAATTGCCCTGAAAATGAGCTCCCCAAGCATAATCCGAGGCGTCCGTGGTTAGAATCCAAGTGGCAGGAGGCAGACGAAAGTGTTTCCCTTTGTTTAGAGCACAAGTCCTGGACCACCAAAGAAATTCCTTTTGAAGGCAAGGAAGGACGGAGATCAGTATGTCTAAACTGTGGCAATGCTGAGACCATACACTTTTTAGGTACCACTGTATTTTCTTCATGTGTAGTCTTGCATATGGAACGAGAAGGATGCAGGAGGCCATGTAACCCAAAGCCTGCAGGAATTTCCTTGCAGATAGTGGAGTTAGAGTTGCCAAGGTTTTGAAAGTTTAAGCCAGCTGTAGTTGTTTTTTGGATGTCAGAAATGCCATCTGGGTTGAAGTGCTTAGAAGTGCACCCAGAAAAGTTATCTGTTGCGATGGTGTCAAATTTAACTTTATGTTTACAGAGAATCCCAGGAACTTGAGGAGGTTCTGTACAAATTCTAGATGCTGGAGTAAGACATCCTTGCTGTCTGCCTGAATTAGACAATCGTCCAGATAAGGGTAAATTTGAATTCCCTTGAGTCTGCAGTAAGCTACTTCTGGAGCCAGGCATTTGGTGAAGACCCTGGGCGCAGTAGACAATCCAAAGGGCAGCGCAGAGAATTGAAAGTGCCTCGATCCGGCCTTGAACCTGAGGTACTTTCTGCGATCCTGCCTGATGGGAATGTGTAAATATGCCTCCTTTAAATCCAAAGTTACCATCCATGCATCTTTGGACAGCATTGGAAGTAGCTGCTGTAGAGTAAAGCATCTTGAATTTTGGAATCTCTCGAAAGGTGTTCAAGACCGACAGATCCAGAATGGGTCTCCATGAGTTTTGCTTCTTTGGGACTAGAAAGAGCCTTGAGTAAAAACCTTTTCCCATCTCGGAAAGAGGAACCAGTTCTATGGCATTCATAGCCAAAAGAGCTTCCACCTGGTTTAAGGCCTCCGTCCATTGATGTTTTGGAAGGTCTGGCCATCCGCTTGGCCTTGGCAAGGTATGAAAATGGAATTTGTAACCTCTTAAAATCACATCCAAAACCCATTTGTCTTGGGTTATTCGAGTCCAATTTTGATAAAAGAGAGAGAGTTTTCCTCCGAGAGGGGCTTCCAGGCAAGACGTTCCTGTAGCCCAACAGAGGGAGTCATTGAGTTTGTTTCCGTTGAGATTGTGACCTGTCCTCTCCTCCCCTAGGGGTGGAAGCAGTCCACTGTCTTGGTCTATAAGCAGCTTGTGTTTGAGGCCTCCCTCTGGAGCATCTATATCTACCCCTCTGAGGCCTGTCGGAAGAGGGAAAGGACCAATTTTTTGTAGGCCAATTCCTGCTAAATCTAGGTGGCTGTACTTGTAAGAAATCTTTAACTGTTTGCATGGATTTCGCCTTATCCTCCATCTTTTTAATCACCTCTTCAGCTTTAGATCCAAAAAAAACATTATGCTGAACAGGAGCATCCAATAATTTAGCCTTTACTTGTTCAGGTAAATTTTGTTCCTTTAGCCATGCATGTCTTCTAATGACTGTGCCAGAGGCCGCAGGGCTACAAGAAGCCTCCAAGGCATCAAATCCACAGTGTAAACCATGCTTCCCAACCTGTTCAGTGGCATGCAATAAGTCATTTAATTCCTTATCATCTGCACAGGCAGAAATGGAAGTAAACTTTTGTTTTAAGACACACAAGAGAAATTGCTGGTATTTTAGCATATGAAACTGACAGTTTAAAGCCCTAATGGACAAAGTAGTAGAAGTGTACACCTTTTTGCCCCATCTTTCTAAGGATCGAGAATCCATTTCAGTAGGAATGGAATTTTTGGCAGAAGCGGCCTTAACTCTCTTAGGACCCTGAGAAATGGTTTCAGGGTCAGCAGTAGGGTTCTTGTATAAAAACTGATGGGAATCAGGAACCCTGTAATATCTATCAGGCTTAACAGGAGCAGGAGGAAAAGAGTCAGGGGTTAAGTTAGCCTCCGAAAAGGCATCATCCACAATATCCAAAACAGGAGGAATAGCCAGGGGTCTATGTTGGGGAAGAAGAAGAAAATCCCTCAGTCTTTTCTTGGATTCCGAATACTTCTGCCCTTCCCAGTGGAAATGTTCCCTCATTTCATGTAAAGTTTCCCCAAAAGAGAAATCCTCAGGAGGAGAAGCTGAAGGAATTGATTCTTCAGCATCAGAATCCTCATAAGGAGGAAAATAATATTCCTGATCAGAAGAAGAAACTGAGGAAACAGAAGCCTGATCAGAGGAATCATAATAAACATCCTGCCTTGGTCTTTTGTCAGGAGGGGGATGTGAACCCCTAATCATAGTAAGTAAATCCTCCGCCATCTTGAGTAACTGTTTCTGTGACTTGGGAGCCGGTTCAGAAGAGGCCTGTGTTGAAGTCTTTGATTTAGAAGGAGTCTTTGCCTTTGTCTTTGGCTTTGCCTTTACTAGAAGCTGAGTAGGCCTGAAAACCCCTTCGGAAGCCGGTACCTGCACAGCGGCTCCGGACCCATCCGAAGGAGCATTGTCCGAAGGTCCTGCAACAGAAATATTTAAAGGCCTGGTTGGCTCCTCATGAGAGTCCGTTTCGGCCGTCGGCTCTGAAATGGCCGACAGGGACTGCAAAAGCACCTCACTGATGACGGCCGAACCTGAAGCTGGCTCCGCATGTGCGCTATCATCAGATTTGGACCTCGGAGGCCTGTCATTATCCTTGCGAGGTTTGTGAACTCCGGTAGCCGGAACCGTATCAGACGACATTTTGTAGTTAAAGCGCCTACCGAAGTAATGAAAAGCAAAATCGTACCTTCGCTTATTTGTACGTTGATTGAATCTAGCACAAAACCGACAACTAGCTACGTCGTGGTCAGGGCCTAAGCAAGGAATACAGCAAGAATGAAAATCCTTATGAGGTATTTGCTTCCCACAAGAAATACAATTATTAACTTTTTCTGACATCGGAGTGGAGCAAGAAAAAAGTTTCCCCAACGGGGTACTTAGCTTTGAGTGGAGAAGAAAGTCTTCGGACCGAAGTATATAGAAAAATTCGTCAGGAGTCAACCGACCGGCACTTGCGAACTGCTATCACCGCACGGCAAGAAAGACTGGAGAAGATGGCGTCGGCTGTCAGCTTTATACTCCTGGCGCTCTGACATCAGGGAGCATGGTTGAACAGCCGACGCCAGACCCAGACTTTGGGATTCTGGCCGACCGAGGGCTGCCTGCCGGCAGGGGAGAACCCTACAGTTATGACTGCAACAGTGAAACACGATGAGCATCGGGGCAGTCATTGCAGCCGCCCCACCACCAAGAAAGTAACAATTTGCTGTTGACAGCTGCCACCTCTGAGCTGGTGAACATTCTGGATGTTACCACAAGTACATCAGTTTTTCCAAGATTTTTTACAATTTTGTGGCTGCTAAGCTAAACTAAAACATTCAAAATGCCAAAAGTCATGAGGGTCTTGCCCTCCTTCTCCATACTGTTCAAGTGAATTCTGATGGGAAGAAAAGTAGCAAGCAAGGGCTATGCTGGTCTGACCATCTACAGAACTGTGAAATAATGTACGGTAAGGTTTGACACAGCCACAATGGTTTCCACCCAAGACTGCAAATAACACTTCAGTTCTCAAGCTAGCAAACCTTCCAGCAAATTACTCTTTTCATTAAATCCCTCTCTCTCAGTGGAATCATAACATAAAGACAAATGGTTTACTGCCCTCAAGATGAGCATGGAAGACATGTAAACTTACTTCTTTGGAGTGTCTGTATTTCCAGGATTCTTTATACAGTGGATGAACAGCAGGATTCTGGAGTACAAGCCTTTTTAAGGAAAACTGAGGCAACCATGGTATCTGCCTTTGGTGCCTGTCCAGCAAGCCCAGTCTGGCCTTCTCAGAACAGCTGCCAGAATTATAGTTCACAACTTTGGAGAAAAAATAAGGTGCATCATTCTATATCACTTTATGAAGTGGTGGTGATCATGCAGCCATAGAGACAGCACTGAGGTGCAGGGGGATAAAGGCCTAACTATGGATTAGACAGCTCAAACCTAATTATCAACTCAGGGGCTTAAGAGCATTAGCAAGGGAGAAAACCTTCCCCCAGGCGGAGTCAAACTAAGGCAAAGCAGGATGCACACAGCTACATTCCCTTGGAGGAAGGATAGTGTTGCAGTGGGCATCCTGGGGGTGAGCTTTCAAGTCATCATGTAGTGCATGGGAGCATGCATTAAGTGAAGGACATTCCAAGTCCCTGCAGTTATGAGGACACTGCCAGGATGCTGGCAAGAGCAAACTCCCCAAACTCTATCCGAATGACAGCCCCTCCAGACAGCTTTCACAGTAGCAGATCTAGGGATTCCCCACTGTTAGAGAACAAACGGGATAGACTCCAGAATGGGGAGGGTTTATGGTTGGCAGGGAGAGGGGGAAGCTCCTACTAAAATGTGAATGAGATCACCAGAGGAATGAAGTTAGACACACAAAAGGATTACACCAGAATCCACTAAGAAAAGGTCAAGGGGACTGAAGGACATCACCCTCTAGGTCTCATACTTGGAGTTTCCAGAAGACTGATACGATCCACAGGATGACAGAGAATCTATACACTCCTCCTCCTCCATATCTGGGGTGGGGGGACTACTAAGTGAAGTCAAAGTGTCTCCTCATCCACTTGTGCTTCCTGGGCCAACAGGTCTGAGGATGATGAAGCCTGCAAAGAACCAGATATAATGAGGAGAACTACAATACCCTGGCTGAAAGTTTGGTGAAGAAGAGATGCCTGTATCTGCCCTGGAACAAGAGAGAGAAAAGTTAATTAAGGCCATACTTTTGCCAAGCTCTGAGGAATACCTCCATCATCTTTTTTGTCGTGTAACACAAATAGAAAGCAAGAAGTGGCTCCTCAAAAAACAAGACAGATATCTTAGAGTTTTAGAAGAAAAGATTTTTCCAACTCAAAGCCAAAACAGAAGAAACACGGTCAGCTCTAAGCAATTTGACAGGGAATTTCTCTGTTAAAATCTTGACTGGCAATTTAGACACACCCCACCCCCTTCTTAGGAGAACGAGTGGAAGACTCTTCTGTCCTAGACTTTCAGAGACAGGACCCCTTCCCCCTTGCTCCTTGCCTTGAAGCTGGTTATTCATGGACTTATTCCTGAAGTCTGATGAGGTCAACCTTACAACTCTGATAAAAGAAGAAACTACAAGTTTAACTGTAGCAAGCAAAACAGTCAAAACTGTTAGAGAGACCTTTTGTAACCAGATAACCAAGGTTTGATCAGCCAACTAGACAAGGAAAGCTGTCTACCCTACTTGAATCTCCCGGGTGGGGGTTGGGTGGGAAGGCAGTGTCAGGGGAACACAGAAGTCAGCACGATTTCCCTGGTGAAGACTGGAGAAACCACTGCTTGTGCTTCCTGTGTGGTGGAGGCCACTTTGGTGGGAACAGCCATTAAAGAAGTGAGTAACCGTGTCCACAGTCAACCCAGTACGTACCTCACCCCCCAGACTACATGTTAGGGTTGGCCAAGTAAAATACTAAACCACCCCAATGACTGCATGAATGCTGTCCTACCCCAGCAAACTCCAGCCTAAGTGATGGGATAACAAGGCATTTGCTTGAGAGGGGGCTGAAGATCAGCAGGCTGTAGGGACAAAAAATAAATAAATAATGAACATGTAAAGAATATGCTAACCTGAAAGCAAGTAGACTTCAATCCAAACACGCTAAGGACCAACAAGATTTAAGAATACATTTCATTTTTTTTTTACAGAAATTTGCAGTGAACACACACACACACACACACACACACACACACACACACACACACACACACACACACACACTAGAGTCAGGTTTTCCAAACAAGCACTCATGAAGCCAAAGAAATCTGGACAGAAAGCTAATTGGCTGACCACTAAAAGTAAAAAAAGGAGGGGCTACTGCCTGTGAGACTTTCAAATGCTAAGTTGACTACTGGGCTTGTGGCTTTAGCACTGTTCATTGATGACAACTGACCTCCACCTCAATTCGGGATTAAAAGCCGTCAAATCTTGAGCTTGCTCATCTCAAAATAAAAACATAACAATAAGGGTATTTACACCTAGTGTGAGATAAACCAAGTTGCTTTCATCTTGCCAAAACTAGGATGCATGTCCATCTACAGTGATCATACCATTAGAAGGAAATATTTCCAAATCAAACACTCATCTATTAAATGGTACATTACAAACAAGGAAAAGCAAGCTTACCGGACAAAAGCCAGACCTATCAAAATAAATACCTTTAAGACTGCTGGGATGGAATCTTTTTTAATGATGCATGCATGTGTGCACAAGTGGTTTACACACACGCATGTAATACAGCCTAATCACAGAACAACATAAAGCAAGGAATGAGGAGTACCTCCAACATTACTTTCTCCGATTTCCTGGAGGGAAGGCTCTAGTAAATTGGTGGGAAAGAACCCATACTACAGCAAAGATAGTGACATTCAGGTAAAAACTACAAGTATGTTCACTGCTGCAGTAAGATGCTGTTTGAGAAGGGTTCTAAAGCAGCATATACTCTTGCTACAGATCTGCAACAGAGGGGTTTGCATAACCTGCAAGAATGTAGTGGTAAATCCTACTCTATGCTCCTACAGTGCACGTCAAGTTTACAATACCTACAGAAATTGTGAACAGAGAATATCTGTGAAATTGTCACCTGGACAGTGCTGACATTCTGAAAGAAAA
The DNA here is from genome assembly GCF_019279795.1 of Protopterus annectens. Classification (NCBI taxonomy): domain Eukaryota; kingdom Metazoa; phylum Chordata; order Ceratodontiformes; family Protopteridae; genus Protopterus; species Protopterus annectens. Next base: position 766,265,911 of record NC_056725.1, read on the forward strand.
GCATAAGTAAATGTGGCAGCTGCTGGTGTACTAAATTGGGTTTTAATCTACCCCTCTAAGCTTAAGGAGTTAGTATGCCACTTAATTACAGTTCTTTGGAGGCTGGTCTGCCTTGCTTTCCTTGCATAAACACAAACAGACAAGCTGTATATTTTCTGAGGTTCTTGGCTCTCTAAGTACCTCAGCTTTCTGTGCATATGTAATATATCATCTTTAATTCTGAGGTTTATGATACAAGACTGGTAACTGAATGGATTAGTTCAAGGCCATTTCTTAGACATACGTGAAGTAGGACTTGAAAGCGCTACCCTTATAGGATGCTTTGCACACCAAGGCCTACAGCTCCAAGCTACTTTGTGCCAAAGAAAATGCTATAAAACTAGCATCTTCCAGATCAGGAATATGCATTCAGGTAGCCTAGGCTGGTTAAAAAAACAGGGAATGTCAATGTCTCTATAGCAAGACTAGGGTCCTAAGGGGTGGCGACTAGTCCTGAAAGACTCCTTGTGTCAAGGGTTTGGAAAATCGAACATTTCTTGTGTGTATATGTGAACTAAGTGTTTGAAGAGCAATGTCTGTTGTGGCCAATGGGTACCATTAGGCTGAAATTTTTTTCTTCTTTTTGTCTTAAAAAGAATTACAGGAATGAAAGGAGGGAGACAAAAAGTGTACAAGAACCACACTTTACATTAGAATGAACCACATACAGTGCCCATGCCTCCTTGGACATGTATCTATCACAGAAATGCCGAAATTGCTAATTCAAAGGTGAAACCGGTTTACAGGATACCTCATTTCAGGGCCAAATCACACAAGAACTTACAGTCTAACTTACATTCATGGAGACAAGGTGGTGAACCTAGTCAGCTCTTTCAACGGATTGTAAAATGAAAGGTTTTAAAAATCCTGCACAGTTTGACTGGAAGTCTGCTAAACTGATGACAGCAAGCTCCCTGTGCTTGCTAGTATATCATACAGTGGTGCTATTGCCCGAGTTGATCTTCTAGATTCCAACCCCAAAGTCCAGTACTGTTCCTAGGATAGCCTTCCTGCAAAAGGGGATAAAACTAGATGAGGGAGATCAACAGGTTGGCAAGCAATGCTGCCCAGGAATGGTCTTCCTGCAGAAAGAAGAGAAGACTGAACTTCAGACAGTTGAGGGAAATGCCCATATTGGTAAGATATGAAACAGTGCAATCCAGGGCCACTGCTTTCTCCTCACAGGAAAGGCCTTAAACGGGCAGTTGTCCAGGTAATGAAAACATGAATGCCCTTCAGCTTGAAGTGAGCAATAACTGCAGCAAAATACTCGATAAATACATGGGAGCAAATGACAGCTCGAAAAGAAAACGGGAAAAGGAACAGGGGGAAGGAAATGCTGTCTCCTTGCTACAAACCTCAGAAATTTGTTATATTTCTTGTAAAGTGAGATATGCAAGTAGGTATTCTCCATGTCCAAGGTGACAATCGTGTGGTAAAAGGAAAGGAGGACTAAAAGACTTGGGATTTTGAACTTCTTTACAACAAGACATTGTTCAGTTTTTAACACAGGTCCAAAATGGGTGTCAGGTCCATCTTTCCTGAACACCTGGAACAGTCATGAATAAAATCCTGTGCCCTGCTCTGCTAATGGGATCCTTACTACTGCAGTAAACGAAAGGAGGCTGATTAAGAAGCAATCAAAAAACAACCAGATTTGGGACATGCCATGCATCGGTATGAAGGAGGAAAAAATCTGAACTCAAACTTGTATCCAGAAGAATTGCCTTTCCTTACTAAAAGTTCTGTGGTCAGGTCAAACTGTTTGTGAACAGAGAAAATCTTCACTCAACATATGTAAAAGTGGAAAAAAAAAGGGAGTGTGAAGGAAAGAGGAGTGCAGAATGATACTGCAAATGTCCTCTTGGCTGGTGGGAGGCTGTTCCACTTACTTCTGCACTGCTCCCTACCTTGGCACATGTCTCTCTTCCACTTGCCTTTGCATTAAAGTCCCTCTTTTGTGCAAAATAGTCCAAGTGAGACCATTCTCTTCAAAATGGCCACTGCTGGGCTAGAAAATTCCACCTCTGAGTGCTGGTGAGCCAAATCAGTCCCCCAGTCTACATGGTTTTGCTTTTTTCTTCTAGTCTTTTAAAAAATTTCTTGAAAGGGATGGCTAAATAAAAGCCTTCTGCTCAAAGAAACATTTCACATCAAAAGACAAAGACTGCATTCTTAATCACTTGTATCCTAATAAAACCATGCCAAAAGCAGCTACCCTTGCTGTATGGGTCAAGAATTAGAAGTTATGTACCTACCATAACGTTCCATGTTAGTTGTCTTCTCTCACCTTCTTTCTTGCTGGATGGGTTCGGAGCCGATCCTCGGCTCCGACTCGGCACTAGCTTTAGCTCGAGAACTCCTTTTACCAGCTCGAGGCAACCCTATATCCCATGATGCAAGGCGGAACTACCTCAGATCTCGTTTGGCAGCTAACTAACCCTGCTAAATACTTATCCTAATATAATTAGGAACCATGGTTCCTAAAAGAAGTCCTCATAACAATGCTCCAGAGGAAGCAATCTAATAGGAACTCTCCAAGATCTGTCCAGGCCAGGGGAAGGAGGGAGGGGCTTAAGAAAGAAGGCGAGAAGACAACTAACATGGAACGCGTTATGGTAGGTACATAACTTCTAAATGTTAAGTTGTCAATCTCGCCTTCATTCTTGCTGGATGGGACCGGCCCTAGCACCTGTATCCCGGGTGGCTCAATGGAACAGACTCTTGAGAACAGTGGAACCAAAACTGGCCCTATCTCTGGAGGCCAAATCCAACTTGTAATGAGACACAAAGGTATGAGGCGTGGCCCAAGTAGCTGCTGCACAAATAGTGTCAATGGGAAGTCTATCCTGAAAGGCTACAGAAGTGGATAGACTCCTGGTCGAATGTGCTTTTGGCTTAGAAGATAGTTGTTTGCCCCTTAGAGAGTACACATAGGAAATGGTGGAAGTCAACCATCTAGATAAGGTCACTTTAGATACTGGAAGACCCAACCTGTTTCCTGCATAGGAGACAAACAATTGGTCTGATTTTCTAACTTGTTTAGTCCTATGTAAGTAGTACCTGAGCTGACGATGAACATCCAAAAAATGCAGCTTCTGTTCAGCTCTGTCAGAATAGTTAGGAAAGAAAACTGGTAGATCAATAGATTGGTTAATATTGGCTTGAGATACAACCTTGGGAAGAAAGGAAGGGTTAGTTCTGAGCGAAACCCTATCCTTATGAAACACCAGATAAGGTGAACGAATACAGAGGGCCTGAATCTCAGAAACTCTTCTTGCAGAAGTAACAGCCAGCAAAAATATAGTTTTCCATGTCAACAACTTTAAAGAACACGTTGTCAACAACTTTAAAGAACACGTAGCAGACGGTTTGAAAGGAGGTAGAATTAGGGATGCCAACATTAAGTTCAGATCCCATTGCGGAGGAGGATGTTTCACAGGCGGTTTTAGGAGAAAAACTCCTCTCAAAAAGGCTTTGCATAACCTATGAGACATGATGTTGTTGTCCTGCAAGCCAACATGAAATTTGGAAATAGCAGCCATTTGTACTTTGACTGTAGATGATGACGATCCCGAATGAAAAACCTCCGCCAGGAAATCCAAAACAGAATGTATAGGAGCGGTGAAAGGATCAATATTTCTGGCGTTTGCCCAAATAGAAAAACGTCGCCACTTGCTAGCATAAACAGTTCTAGTGGACGACTTTAAAGAAGACACTAAAATGTCTCTGACTGAGTCCGAAATCATTGGTAGCCTGGCTAGGGAAGGAAGTGGAGCAACCAAGCAGTGAGGTTGAGAGAATGAATGGCTCGGTGCTGCTGACCCGACTGGTGGATCAAAAGATCCGAACTGGGTCCAGATGCCAGGGCTGCACCAGAAGGTGATGATGTAGAGGCGGAAACCAAATTTGTCGAGGCCAATATGGAGCAATGAGGATCAATTTGGCTCTCAAAGCGGTGGCTTTCTGAATGACTTGTGGAATCAATGGTAAAGGAGGAAAAGCATAAAGAAGTCCCCGAGGCCAATCCTGGGTTAGAGAGTCTCTCAAGGGTTGGCCTGGAAGAGGAAATAGTGTGAAGTAATCTGGGCACTTGCTGTTTTGAGGGGTAGCGAAAAGATCGCAACAAGGGTGCCCCACTTCAGAAAAATCTGATCCACTACAGACTGATTGAGAGACCACCGTGAGGCATCAGAATAGATCTGCTTAGCCTGTCCGCCAATAGGTTGGACCTGCCGGGGATGTGCGTTGCTATCAGAAACCGCTGAGAAGAGATCGCCCATTGCCAAAGTCTGAGAGCTTCTCGACATAAGGGATAGGACCTGGTTCCGCCCTGTTTGTTGATGTACCAGACCACGGACATGTTGTCCGTCTGTACTGCAATAGTCCCTGTGGGAAGAAAGTCGTCGAGGGCTTCGAGCCTTAAAAGCACTGCTCTCATCTCCAGGACCTTTATGTGCAGGTGGTATTCTATGGGTTGCCACGTCCGGTGCACCAGCCTGCCCTGATAATGCCCCCACCCGATCAGAGAGGCATCCGTGGTGACTGTGGCAACTGGAGGAGGGGGAACAAATGGTCGGCCCTGATGAAGAAGAGGGGAAGATACCCACCATCGTAGATGAGCCCTGCAAGACTGTGTCACTAAGATCTCGTGTCTCATGGGCAGATCGTGGTACGACCACTGCGTGAACAACATCCACTGCAGGAGACGCATGTGGAAGCGAGCCAGTGGAAGAAGAACAATGGCTGCAGCCATTAGGCCTAGAACTTTCAAGACAAACCTGGCTTTGACCTTGCTGCTTTGTAACAGAAGCTGAACAAATTTCTGGATGTCCAGAATCCTTTGATTTGTTAGCCTGGCTAACATTTTGACGGTATCTAACTCTGCGCCTATAAAGGTGATAGATTGGCAAGGCAGCAGAGAGGATTTTTTGAAATTCACGAAATTCCTAGACTCTTGCAAAGCTGTAAGGTGTAGTCTCTGGACCGAAGAAGCTGATCCTTGGAGGTGGCGGAGAGGAGCCAGTCGTCCAAATAAGGAAACACTTGGAATCCTCGGCGTCTCAGGTGAGCTGTGACCACCGCCATGCATTTGGTGAACACTCTGGGGGCTGAAGTGAGGCCAAAGGGCAGTGCTCTGAATTGGTAATGACTGGCTCCCAGCCGAAAGCGGAGAAACCTTCTGGAGCGTCTGTGAATCTTTATATGATAGTACGCATCCTGAAGGTCTATCGAGCACATCCAGTTGTCCTTGTCCAGAAAGGGCAGAATGGATTGCAGCGTGACCATCCGGAATCTTGCCTTTTTGACAGACTTGTTTAGTCTGCTTAGGTCTAGTATTGGTCTCCAATCTCCCGTCCTTTTGGGGACCAAAAAGAATCTTGAGTAGAAGCCGGATCCTACTTGGTCTGCCGGCACTGTTTGGATGGCTCTTTTTCCCAGGAGTTTTGAAACTACCTGTTTTGCCAAATCCCTTTGACCGGGTGAGATGTCTGGAAGGGATTGTAGAGGTCTGGAAACCTTTGAAGGGATTTTGTAACCCTCGGATATGATCGACTGTACCCACTTCTCTTGTGATAGGGATTGCCAGGCTACTGGGTACAACGAAATTCTTCCCCCGACTGCCTCCAAGGGTGGACAGTCGGGCAACACCTCAGGGATGCTGAAAGGGCTTCTCAGGAAGAGGCTCCCTGTTGCCCTGGTTCTGAGGACCCCCTGCCTCTAGGGCGTCTATTATTGTTACCCCTCTGCCTCTGGGGGTAAACTGACCACGTGTGTCCGGTGTAGCTCCTTGGGCTTTTGAACCACATCTTCCCCTTCTGACCCTTGGGATATGGTCTAGAAGGAGTGGAAAACTGGACTCCAACGGCAGAAAGAGTTTTACCGTCTTGTTCACATCTGGTCAAAGTATCCTTCACCTGAGGTCGAACAAAGCCGAACCGTCAAAGTGGGTGTTGGTGAAGGACGCCTTAAAGGGGTCTGCAAAATTACACAGCCGCATCCAGGCTTGGCGTCTAAGAGCAACACCTGTGCCTGCGGCCCTGCTCGTTCCATCGGCTGCATAAGATATGAGCCGCATGGAGGAGTTAGATATCAATTCAGGATAGCTAGCTGAGAGGCAATCTTTTCCTGAGCCCCAGCAGCTGAAGGATCCTGGACTACTTCTCCCAGTTCCTTGAGAATATCTCGTTGAAGCCTGGTGAAGTGACAAAGGTAATTCAGCGAACGCATTGCAAAGGTCGCTGAAGAAAACATCCGCTTTCCATACCTGTCCATGGTCCTAGAAGCCTTATTAGGAGGATGGACAGGTACTGAAGGATCCGCCAGTTCCTTCTTAGTGGCCGCCGCCACCACCATAGCATCCACAGAGACACCTTTGGACAGGAACTGTTTGTCCGAAGGGGCCGTGATGAACTTGGATGGTCTCCTGGGGACAGGTTCCACAGAATCTGGAGCCACGCCTCCCGAGCCACTACCTGCAGGAGTGGGTCGAAAGGCGGAGACACCCAGGAGGTGGAGGGTCGGGATCCAAAAGCCTCCAGGTATACCGACTCATCCTCGGAGGGGTCAATGGAGGGCCAATTCCCCCTCTGTTTGAGGAGCTCAAGGATGTCTGAAAATGAGACATCCTCAGAGAGGGACCGTGGGGAACCCTCCGACTCATCTAAGTCGGTATCAGATGTAGTAGACTCAGGAGTCTGTGTGTTTCCTCTTACACGTCCTCTTCCGAGGGGTTCCCCTGCAGGGTCAGGAGAAACCTCGGAAGAGGAGGAAATTCCCAGTGGGGAAACCTGGGGCGATGGATCCCTGGGCCTGAGAGCAAGAGGCTGGCAAGAGGCATCTGCAGGCACTGATGAGGGAGGAGCTAGAGGGATAGACCGTTGACCAGGCTCAGAGGCCAGGACACTCCTCATCACCTCAAAGGCTCCTCTCCCCGGGAGACCTGAACACACCCGCTCGAAGAAACAGGAATGGTCGGCTCCAAGGAGAGAAGGCTCGAGGCGATGTCGGCGCCGAGCTTACCAAAGCCGAAGCTCCGAGAGGGAGGCGGGTCGGACAAGGGTCCGATGCCACTAGCCCCTCGAGCCGACAGTGGAAACCCGGCGACCGGATCCCTCCAAGGAAAGTCTCAAGGAGGAGATCGGGCCGAGGATGACGGAGCCGAAGGATGTATCGGCTCCGGCATCGAAACAGTCGCTGTCCCAAGAAGCTCCGGCTCCGAACTCTGGTGTGGAGTCGGAGGAGGAATCTCAAGAATTGGGGCTGTAGCCAAGTCTGTTGAGACGGGCTATGGAGCATTTGGGCCAGTGCCTGAGACTTCAACAGCCTGCTTACCACCCTCTCCAAATCGTGGTCAGACAGCCTGGAAGATCTCGAAGATCGGCTCCGATGGCTCCGCTCCGACAAAAGAGGAGACCCCCGAGCCGAGTGAATACTTAGTATCGAAGGGGACCGGGATCTCTTACGGGCCGGAGCCATCGGAGCCGAAGTCCCTTGAACCCCAGATGGAGCCGAGGATCTCTCGGCTCCGATGCTGGATAAAGTAGGCAACAGTAGTCAGGGTATCGGAGCCGGCCGGCACCGAACCCACTACTCTAGCAGAAGAAGCATCGGCTCCGACGGAGCCGGAGCCACCGGAGGAGGCTTGGACACTGTAGCCTGAGCCTTCGGTGGCTTAAGAGGTTTTCCTGCCCCTTGCTTAGGAGGAGAACCTTCAGGTTTTAACAAACCTCGGAGGATCAGTTTGTTCCTCCTTTCCTGCAGGACTCTCTGGCTAAAGGCATGACACAACGCACAGGAGTCCTGCAGGTGCAAAGGCCCCAGGCAATACACACACAAGAAGTGTGACCGTCTGTCAGGGACATTTTCTGACAGCACTGGTCACACTTCTTGAAGCCTGAGACCTTGCCTTCCTTAGACATCCTAAAAGGATATACACAAACAGTCCCCACAAACACACAACTTAATCCCTACACAGACACACAGGAAGGGAATAACTTGGGGAACTAGGCCTGACTAAAACTTTAACTGAAAAACTATTTTAAAAGTTTAAAAAGGAAGGGAATAGGGTGGGCTGTACTAAATACAGGCTAACCTAACACTGAAGGGAAATTAAACCCCTAACTAAACTTTTTTCTTCTTTAACAAGAAAAACTTACCTCAGCTGGCAAAGGAGACCTCTTTCGCTAAGCGGCAAACGAGATCTGAGGTAGTTCCGCCTTGCATCATGGGATATAGGGTTGCCTCGAGCTGGTAAAAGGAGTTCTCGAGCTAAAGCTAGTGCCGAGTCGGAGCCGAGGATCGGCTCCGAACCCATTCAGCAAGAATGAAGGCGAGATTGACAACTTAACATCCATATTTTACTGAATGCTTACGGACTTATAGTTTGAGATGACTAAGTCTTTATTATATACATGCATCATATAATTATCTAAATCATATCCCCCTTCAGTCTCAGAATGCCCCTTAGATACTGGTGCAGAGAAGTTGGGCAATTCATCACCATCTTCTTTCAGCTGTTCCCGTTAGGAGTCGCCATAGTGGATCATCCGTTTCCATTTCTTCCTGTCCTCTGGTGTGACAGAGCAAGATGCAACCACCTGCATGTCCTCTCTCACCACATCCATAAACCTGATCTTAGGCCTTCCTCTTTTCCTGTTACCTGGTAGCTTCATCCTTAGCATCTTTTTCTCCAATATACTCAGCATCCCTCCTCAGCACATGTCCAAACCACCGTAATCTTGCCTCTGGCTTTGTCTCCAAACCTTCCAACCTGGGCAGACCCTATAATATACTTATTCCTAATTCTGTCCACCCTCGTCATACCCAGTGAAAATCTTAACATCTTTAACTCTGCCACATCCAGCTCAAACTCCTGCCTTTTTGTCAATGCCACTGTCTCCAACCCATATAACATAGCTTGTCTCACTACCCTCTTGTAGACCTTCCCTTTCACTCTTACTGTACTCGTCTGTCACAAATCATTCATGACACTCTTCTCCACCCACTCCATCTGCCTGTACTCTCTTCTTTATCTCTCTTCCACACTCACTGTTGCTCTGAACTACTGATAAAGTATTTAAACTCATCCACCTTCGCCACCTCTACTCCTTGCATTTCTCACCATTACTCTATCCTCCCTCTCATTCTCACACATATATTCTTAGTCCTGCAGACCTTCATTCCTCTTCTTTCTAGAGCATATCTCCATCTCTCCAGGGTCTCCTCCACCTGCTCCCTACAGATCAATGTCATCTGCAAACATCATAATCCACGGGGACTCTGTCTGATCTCGTCTGTCAACCTGTCCATCACCATTGCAAATAAAAAAAAAGGCTCAGAGCTGATCCTTGATGTAACCCCACCTTAAACGTTTCCGTCACTCCCACTGCAGACCTCACCACTGTCACACTACCCTTGTACATATCCTGTACCATTCTTAACATACTTCTCTGACACTCCCCACTTCCTCATACAATACACCACAACTCCTCTCTAGGCACCTTGTCATATGCTTTCTCTAAGTCTACAAAAACACAATGCAACTCCTTCTGACCTTCTCTGTACTTCTCCATCAACACTCTCAAAGCAAACATCGCATCTGTAGTGCTCTTTCCCGGCATGAAACCATACATCACTAATCATCGCGTCCCTTTTTAACCTAGCTTCCACTACTCTTTCCCATAACTTCATGCTGTGACTGATCAATTTAATCCCTCTGTAGTTACTACAGCTCTACACATCACCCTTATTCTTAAAAATCGGTACCAAAACACTTTTCCTGCATTCCTCAGGTATCCTCTCACTTTTCAAGATTTCAATAAAAAAACAATCTGGTTAAAAACTCTACTGCCATTTCACCTACACACCTCCATACTTCCACGGGTATGTCATCTGGACCAACAGCCTTTCCATTCTTCATCCTCTTCATAGCTATCCTTACTTCCTCCTTGTTAATCCATTGCACTTCATGATTCACTATCCCGACATCATCCAACCTTCTCTCCCTCTCATTCTCTTCATTCATCAACCCCTCAAAGTACTCTTTCCATCTCAACACACTCTCCACGCTTGTATGTTTCCCTCATTATCCTTTATCACCTTTACCTGCTGCACATCTTTCCTAGCTCAGTCCCTCTGTCTAGCCAAATCGGTACATATCCTTTTCTCCCTCCTTAGTGTCCAACCTTTCATATAACTCTTAATATGCCTTATCCTTAGCCACCTCTCTCTTTGCCATGCATCTCATCTCCTTATACTTCTGTCTACTTTCTTCATCTCTCTGGCAATCCCACTTCTTTGCCAACCTCTTTCTCTGTATACGCTCCTGTACTTCCTCATTCCACGACCATGTCTCCTTGTCTTCCTTCCTCTGTCCCGATGTGATGACAAGCACCTTTCTAGCAGTCTCCCTTACTAGCTCTGCTGTAGTTACCCAGCTATTTGCTAACTCTTCACTGCCACCCAGTGCCCGTCTTAACTCATCCCTGAACTCCACCTCACAATTACCCTTTTTCAATTTCCACCATTTGATCCTTGGTGCTGCCCTCGCACTCCTCCTCCTCTTCTTGATCACCAACATCATAATATCTCTATAAATTGAGCAACAAAAAATAAACAAATGGTCCTCTGCCATGCAGCAGTAAGCACTCATACCTTTTAAAAAATGCTCATCATTTTAATCTGGAGAAAGCAGCTGCTACAGTTTATGCCTCACACAGAGCACAAAAGCAAGTTTAAAAAAGAAAAATGGACAGATCTTACTTCCTTAAAAAATGGAACATGCTGCTTGCTAAAATATAGGAAACAGATTCTAAAGTTTATGCCATACATGGAGCCCCAAGGGATTATGTTCTGACCACAAATGAAAAACCAGCATTTAAATGTTGGTAATGTACTGCACTGAAGAATGATCACAGCATCTGATGATTGCACCTGGGACGCCTACCCTTTTGCCCAATCATAGTTACGCTACTGATTGCCTTTGTTTTCTCTCACACCAAGCCTATTCAAATTACTTATTACTCACTACCTGGGAAGTTTTCTGAAAAGTGACCAAACTCAGAGGAACTTCTGTTATAATTTGTGTATGGAATAAAAACATGTTTAACATTCTACAGTTTTCCTATGTTGGGCAACTTCAGAAAATGTCCAGATACGTAAAATGAAGCATTTAAAAGTTTTTTTTTTTTTATCTCTTGAGGAAAGGCCATGTTTTACAACATATTTGACTTGTAGTTAAATAATCAAAAGCACCAGTCAAATGCACTTCATTCTGAAGCTTCCCAATGGAATTCAATAATATTTTTCAGGACAACATACCGACATAATGCCATATGGGTCTGGTGCAAGTAGCAGCACCAACACTCAAATGGTTTCAGTGGAGTGCTTTCTCGGTATGCCAGACCAGCTCTCAATGCAGAGGGGATACCAGAGTTGTGCTGGTGTCTAATTCTTCAGCAGTAAGGGATTTTCGTTCTGGGAAAAAAAAAACACGCACACACACATTTCTTCGGTTTGGTTGAACAGCAGACATTTCAAAAGGTGCAAACAGCATCACGAGAGGGTGAGGCAAAGGGGACAGCCACCCTGGTGCGTTAGCAGGTACAATTGAGAGTTCCTGCATTCCTTTTTTCTATCCCTACATGCCGGTACACAAAGGTGCTTCAAGGGGGAGCATGGATATGTAGTAAGAAGACTGGTACAAAAGTGCAGTAAACTGACTGGCAGCATAGACAAAACAGTAGCTCACTACAGCCTTTGTTTTGGGAGTGGGTGGACCTTAAATTAGTGTCAGATAAGGAGGTGGCACCCAGTGGATAAACATTTGAATTTTCCCCCAAAATATCACTTTAAGCTTAGAAGCAGAATTTTCTGATGTTTTAAGAAACAGCAACTGACTTAGATGTAGGAGTACAAGACATGTCTTGAAATTTTTTTTATTTTCAAAGTCTGTGTGTCTTAATAATAATACAGCAAAGAAAGCTAAAAGTACAATGAACACCAATTTTATAATGTCCTTCCTCCAAACAATCTGGCACTACATACTAGTATCACATAGGGACAGGAATTCGAAAGCCACCACTAAGCTTGTGGGCAACTGCCTCAAAGGACATGATATGCTCAAAACAAACAGAAAATATGTTTACAGTTTAAAGCAGGGGAAAAAAAGTCTTGAGAGGGCCTAAAATTTCAAGAACAGCAAGAAAGCTTGATGTAGTAAATGTCTACTTCAGATTGCCAAACAAAGAGATAAGACTATGTATGCATGTGTAGCTAACTCCTAATGGTCACATCTCAAGCTGACAACTGTGTAGTGGGGACATGTGACTGCTGAAAAGATCTGTCAAGAAAATGTACACACATTTAAGTCCTGCTGCAAAAATGAAAACATACACATATATGGCAATATTCTTAATTAGCCATTCAACCAGCATAACTTTAAAGGTGGGAGAAAACTGGAATCCTACAAAAACTCCACATGGACAACAGCAGACTATGAAAACACTGATCAGAACAGAATTATAGAGGTACAAGGATCAGTGAGACATTACTGGATCACTACGATGGTGAATCTTAAAATGTTCACCTTCACAACCGTTCCGAGCTTTAATACTTACTCTTTTGGAGGTGGGACTTGAGAAGTAGACTGTAAAACGAGATCTATGTGTAAAGGTTTTGTTTTCCCTTTATTTAGTTTCAAGTCTACAGAAGAAAAAAAAAATCAATACTAAAATTAATTTTTTTGAAATACTCTGGTCCAACAGTACACAACTTCATATATATATATATATATATATATATATATATATATATATATATATATATATATATATATATACACGATATAATATAAAATTTTTGGTTAACCTAAAGGAACTATGTAAATCTAAAATGCACAGAAAAGCAATGCACAGTCATTTCTGCAGCATTTTCACAGTTAAAAAATATAGGTTATGCAGTGCATTCCTGAATCAGAATATGTGCAGATCAAAAAAATCTGGCCCCAAACCACACAAATCTGAAATACATACATTGGCCTTGCACAATATTTTTTGCATAGTAATACCCATTTTGCATTGAGTGTACTGTCCTACTTCATATACATGCCTCTCAACTGTTCAGTTTTTTACAGAAATGTCCAAGTTATTGCCTCATATTTACGGTCTGTTAATCAAAATTTGTGGTTTTCTAGCAAATCAGTGAAGATCAAAGTCACTAAATAATGACATACACTTAAGGTTCGACTTTATATCCTTCAGAAAATGCATGCTAACAAAACCTGTTATTCTAGCAACTTTCCAAGTTTAACAGTTTTCTGTCCCCATTTCTGGACCTTTATGTCCCCATTTTAGGCTTTGCCCAGATTTCCTGCACTAAGTTTAGAGGTATGCATAACAAAATCTGTACTTATTCCCAAACTACTCCGTAAAATATGACATACCCCTCTACTTATTACCACTACTTTATTTTGCATACATTCACAATTACTTAAAATTATGCATTATTTAAATGTATACACTCATGACACTCAGAACGAAGCACAGCAAAGTGAACCCTATCACTGCCCTTAGCATATGTATGATTTTTCTGTTACACAAAAGTGTCAATACTGCTTCATAATGCACATCAACTGCTAGCAAAAATTAAACTTAAATTGTAGGCTTTATCACAATTGTTAGTATTACAAGTAGTTTCGCTTGTCTGATATCTGGAAGCTTCAAATAATCTTGTACAACAGCACTGCAAAAAGAAAACAAACACCGCTATTTTAAGAGTGAGAGTGGAGTGTGAACAGCAGCACTCTGAATAATGCTCCATTATCAAACGAACAGTGACTGCACGGAGAATTTTATCCTTCTCAAGAGAAACAACCTCAAAGTTTATTGTATACTTATTGTCTTTGTTGACCAGGAAAAGTCCAATTGAGTAAAACCCATTTTCTGTGGAGGCCCAGGGAGAAAAACTCCACATTTAAGTTACACATCATGTACATATATAATTGCAGGGTAAAAGCATCTACACATGGCTTATTTACATGATTTTTAAATATTTCTTACATGAACATAGCATTTTAACAAGACAGAATTTAAATTGGCTAATCACTGAATATAGAAACAATACAATAGGACTGCTGCAAAGAAAACCAACTGGGGTGTTTTTGAGTTTAGTTATAATTTACAGAAGGAGAGAATATAGCTTAAAATATCAGATATGGAAGGAAAAGTAAGAGTTTACGAAATAAGGGCAGAATATGGAAAAGCGATAAGGTACAAAAAGACTGGGAAGCAAAGTGGCTATCAGTTGGAGAAATACGGACCCATTAAAGCCCTTCACTCTACTAAGTTTTTACTATGCATCAGTAAGACATTCAGTGCTGCTGGAGACTGCCTTTACTGTCAAAGCTCTGGAATGAAATCCCCTCACAGTTGAAACTGAAAACTAACAGCTTCAAAACTTTAGTTAAACAGCATGGATCTGTTCTTCCTGCTCACCTGGCTAGCTTTACTATGAAAACAAGGATCGACAGTCTCCAAACGCAGTTCAAGTAGACATTGCCCACATGGAATGAGCCTTTACTGGTGCAGATAAGGGAACACCTTCTGAAGAGTAAATGAAGGAAATACATTGCAAAATCCAGCAGGAGATGACTTGAAATTCTTCTACCTTTTCTATTCCTAGAAAAGGCTACAAAACAACTGGTCTGAACGTCTTAATTCCTTAGTTCTATGCAGATAGAAACAAAGTTGATGAACACCCAAGGTGTGCAGGATGTATTCCCCTTTATTGGCCTAGTTAGGGAAAAATACCGGAAAATGAATACATTAAGATTAGCTGTTGAAGCCACCTTGGGCATAAAGGATGGATCGGGTTTCAGAGACCAGCTGTCCTTATGGAAAATTAAGTAGGGTGGCTTCTCTCTTTACCAAAGTTACTGCCACCAAAAGAGCAGTCTTCCATGAAAGGAATTTGATATCACAAGATGCTGCCAGTTCGAAGGGTAGTTTTGTTAATGCCTGCAGCACCAAAGCCAAAGGCCTTGGATACAGGAAAAAAGGTGGAATAATCACCAAGATGAAAATTTGAAATTGCCGCCAAGTGAACCTTGATCGTGGAGAAACTGGCCCCTTCCTTAAATAGAGAAGTCAAAAAGAGAAGGATCTCAGGAATGAAGTTGAAAAGGGGTCCAGATTCTTATTCTTTGCCCAAATAGAAAATCTCTTCCATTTACCGATATAAACCTTCCTAGTGGAACACCTCTGGGAAGCAAGGATAATATCCTTTACAAATGAAGCTAGCCTGGACTTAGCCAAAATCACTGGAAGCGGACATACCACACTGTCAGATGCAGGTTCTGAAGATTTGGGAGCAGAAGCAGAGACTGATGACATACAAGATCTGGAGTTAGATCGAGCACCCAGGACGGGTGCCTCAAGTGAGACCGTAGAAGGGGGAACCACACTTGCTGAGGCCAGAAGGGGGCAATGAGGATCAATGGTCTCTTGAGGCGTCCGGCTTTCTAAAGTACTCTGGGAATTAAAGGCAAGGGTGGAAAGGCATACAGGAGACCCAGAGGCCAATCGTGAGTGAGCGCATCCCTGGGGGATTCCCCCTCTGGGGGGGGATCAATGCAAAGAAATTGCTGCATTTGTGGTTGAGAGGAGATACAAACAGATCGCAGCTCTGATATCCCCAATGACGGAAAATCTGTTGGGCCACTACTGGATTCAGGGGCCACTCGTGAGGGGTCAGAATTCCCCTGTTCAATTTGTCCAACACGTTGGATGCTCCAGGAATGTGCATTGCAATGAGAGAGCATCCCATGGACATCGCCAATTCCCAAACCTTCATGGCCTCGCGACAAAGCAGTTAAGAATGTGTGACCCCTTACTTGTTTATATACCAAACAGCAGCTATGTTGTCCGATAGAAATGCAATCCTTCCCAGAGGGAGGCAATCCTGAAAGGCTTGCAACGACAGAAGGACTGAACGCTGATATGCAGTTTGGTCTCAGACGGCGACCATGTCCCTTGGACTGTCTTTCCCTGGCAATGCCCCCCTACCCTAGTAGGGAAGCATCTGAGGTGATCGTGGCCCTGGGAATCAGTGCAGAGAATGACCTGCCTGCTAGGAGGTCCGGTGAGCGAATCCACCACAAAAGATGATTTCAACACTGGGGTGAGACGAATGGTGAATGACAGGGAATGCATAAATGCTGACCACTGGACTGCAAAGGTCCACTGAAGAACTCTCATGTGGTGCAGAAACACTGGGGTGAGACGAATGGTGAATGACAGGGAATGCAGAAATGCTGACCACTGGACTGCAAAGGTCCACTGAAGAACTCTCATGTGGTGCAGAGCCATTGCAACAAAGTAAATGGCAGCCGCCATGGACCCTAAAGCCCTAAGAATGTGTGAAGCCAGAGGACGTGTTTGCTCCAGCAGAACTTAAACCTGGGCGCGAATCAGAGACGCCCGGCGAAGAGGAAGGGCTGCAATCTGCGTGGTGGTATTCAACAGAGTGCCTATGAACTCCAGATGTTGGCTAGGAATCAAGGAAGACTTGGCCATGTTTATCATAATTCCCAACTGATGGAACAGGGAAAGTAAGGTACGAATGTTGTCAAATAGTTGATACTTTGTAGAGGCTGTTAGGAGCCAATCGCCCAAATAGGGAAACACCTGGATTCTCCGCAGCCGGAGATGAGCTGCCACCACTGCCATGCATTTGGTGAACACCCAGGGGGGCTGAGGTGGGTCCCAAGCAAAAGCGGAGAAACCTCCTGGACTGTTGAGCCATCTTTATACGGTAGTACGCGTCCTGAAGGTCCGCTGAGCATATCCAGTCGTTACTGTGCAAAAGGGACACAATCAACTGCACAGTGACCATCCGAAACTTCGAGTTCTGCACAAACAGGTTCATACGACAGAGGTCCAGAATAGGACGTAGGTCCCCTGTTCTCTTTGGAACTAAAAACAAAAGGGAATAAGTTCCAGAGCCTCTCAGCCCTGCGTGGACCTCTTGGATAGCTATTTTTCAAATAAGGTTCGCAACCTCCTGTCGGGCCAACTTTTTCTGATTGGGTGGCACGTCCAGAAGAGTTCTGGTTTTCGGGGGGGGCTTCCGAAAAGTAAATGCAAATCGCCCCTGGATATAATTGTTAGCACCTACTTAGTTGTAATGCTTTCCCAGGCTAAAGGGTGCAAAGATAACAGACCCCCGACTGCCTCCAGAAAAGGACAGTTGGGCAACGTCTCAGGGACGTTGAAAAGGTTTCTCAGAGTAGGGCTCCCTGGAACCTTGATTCTGTGGGCCTTCTCTGCCACTGGAGCGATGTCTGCCATTGAAACCTCTTCCCCACCCACTGGAAGAGGAATCATCCTGAACATCCTGGAAGAAAGACTGCGCCTTCCTAAACCACATTTTCTTATTCCCCTTCTGTGTCTTAGAAAAGGACCTTTGAGGGGCAGAAAATCTGATAAAAACAGCCGACTAAAGTGGCAAATGAGATCTGAGGGATTAGAGGGCAGCAGAGCATCATGGGAGGGGAGGAGCTTGAGCAAAGCTGTTTGTCTGTGCATGCCGGCTCGGATCCAAGATCCTAACGTGAGGAATGGTGACCAAGACAACATCAGATTACAGCATCTGCCTTTTTACTGTCCTCTATTGATTCTATACATGGAAAATAATTCATACATGAAAGCAGATGTAAATATAGTCAGGATTTAACTGGTAATCTCAGGTTAAATATACACATTCTAGCAAAACGTAAAACTATAGGTTTAGTACCTTCTAGCTTCTTACATTACTAAATTGCAAACATTAAAGGCCATTTGTCACACATGATCAGACAATTTAAGCAAAGCATGACACAGGTCTCTTAAGAATACAAATCTTTGGAGCCTCTTGTATAAACATCTAGACTGTACAACACATGCCGCATAAAATAAGCAAACTAACAAAAATGAGGTGGCAAAATCATTTGCCTGCACTGGAAGACAAAAAAAAAAAAAAGTCCTCACTATGTCAATAAGATCTACTACATGGTTTGCAGATTTTACAACAACCTTTACCTCAAATCATTGTAAATTTCAGTTTTTTTCTTTACCTCCTTTCAGTCATCCAATGTTTACCAAACCAGTAAACCTTCTTTGGGCCATTTCAATAGCTGAATATCATCCACAGAAGCTATTTGATTTCTTTTCGCTACTCTGTTAATGTTTAGTGACCGCCAGTACGTAAATCAACAGCAGCAGTGATACCCGTTTTGCATGGAGCTCCAGGGGTTTGTAATCATCGTATCACTGCATGCTATCAAGCCTGACGTTACCATACAAAATGCAGTCCTATCTATCCAATGTAGGAATCTGTTCCAATAAAAATGTACGTGTGTCAAGTACCTTTACCCATACTTTTGTGAAGGTAAGGATGAAGCAGTCTGCCACCCAACCCTGAGGCCAGTCATCACAAGTAGCAAGGGTTAGAGCCTCACAAAATCATAAAAAGTACAAGGCAACTGGGCCACGTTGTCATTTACACCTTACCAGTACCCACCGTTAATACCTTCCTCATTTTCCAAACAGCAACATGACAGCCATATCAGGGGTAAATTTATGGATACCAATCTAACTACCTTCATTCATTCTTAAGACAGTGTGTGTCATAATGACTGATCTGAACAGAAAGCTTTTTCCAGAGAAGGGGTACTCACTGTGTGACAAATCTCTCTCAACCATGATTAGTTTACTTGCTGAAACATGATCAGATCTCTGGTTCTAGTAGGACTGCTTGATTAGTCAGGAAATAAGAGGCCTTGACCCACCAGCTCCCCAATGGTCCAGAAGACTAGGCACACATTCCCCTTAGGAGTCTGTAGGAAACAGACTACAGGGACAGGTCCTTCAGCCTTTAGACCTTTTATCTTTTTCTGGAACCTTTAGGGTTTCTCCAACTGCTTGCTATGTTTACGAAGATAAATCGCAAAGGGGACATGGTATTCTATAATGGGCACGATTACTGCAAAATTAAGAGGTCAGCTCTGGAACTACAGGAAATACCATTTGTGAACAGCTGTGCCAGATCAGAACTTCTTGTTCACTGTAGCAGCAACATGATGGTCAAAGGAGAGGGGGTCATCTATTAATGTTCCAATTTCTCTCCCATCATCTTCATTTTAGAGTTTGGTGATTTCTAAATTATAAATTGGGTGGAGGGTTTGTTTGACAAATTCAACAATACTGCATCTATCATCATTTAAATTTTAGCCAGTTGTCAGCACAACAGCTATTAAAGTGTTTTAAGTTCACTATGCAACTTCTGCATATCAGAATGTGGTTCACATAAACACCCAATTTACAGTAGTCTGCAAACTTGGTTAACCATGGTTCCTGACTTCTTGACTGGAGACCACAGTCTGGGATTTGTCCCTGCCAATTAGTAGCCATTCACCTAACTACATACTTGCTGATAATTTTGGTTTGTGGTAGAGCATAAAATGCCTAGGCGAGGCCAGGATATGCTATATGGAAAACACAGCCACTGTCCATAGCTTGTTACTCTCTCAAAGAAATTTTCTACCCTTTAAAGCCAAACTGCTAGGAGTCAGGTCTTAAAGACTTTTTTTTATACTGTTGTTTATCTGGGTTATGATGACAGTTCCATGGATTGACAGATTAGGCTCGGCAGGCTGATAAGTATGCAATTCTTGGGCATCATGGTGGGACCACCTTGTTAAGGGGCATCACAACTGCTGCAAGCCAACGGTTAAGTTCAGGTTCAACAGCTGAAGGAGCAGGTCCACCAGTGCATGCCCAGTGACATTCAGCAGGCAGTCTGGTAGGTTATCAGTCCCATAGAGCATGTATTTTTTTTTTTTTGTAAAGCAAGTGTTCTTTTGCATAGGTCCTTGGGTATATGAGAGTTTGTACAGAAATTTGGCTAGCACTGAGAGTTTGCCAATCCATTTGAAACCCTGACTTGGTAGGAGTAGATTGTGCCATTCAGAACAATGTTGCATTATTGCATAATCGACATTCGGAAATAAAGAAAGATTTGTAATTATCACTAGTTGCCTATGCTAGCCCAAGTTTATGGGAAGCTTTAGTTTTCCCGATGGTGTTTTTCAGTACCTCAGATAACATTTTGATGTAAAGTAATTTGAGGGTATTTAGTTTTGCCTTATAATCTAAAAGTGTTTTCCTTATTGTGTTTGTTTATGCAGGAGGACCAATAGTCTGGTTTGCGCTTTTCTTTCGCTTTTTTATTTAGTTTTCTTGGTGAACACAGAATTTACTTGCAAAACTATTAGCTGTTTTTACATGTTTGGGAGGTACAATTCAATCTGAACTTTACAGAATTCAGAGAAATGTAGAAAGTTTGTACATCTGAAGTCTTTGAAAAATGCAACACTTTCCTCAATTGATTTAAAGAGTTTGAAAGAGAACATTAACAATCTGTGGCCAGACTTGACTAAGGAAGGGTATACCTATGAGATAGTACATACAGTTGCCATTATGACCATGCAGTTTTTGGCATTAAGCTTAAGGCCATGGTCTCAACACCAGTCGTTGGTCTCAGTGAGGCCTTTCTGTAGGATATCTACATCACTTGGGGAGTTAATAACTGCTCCCAGCTTGCAATAGTCGGCAAACCTGGTCAGCCAGAGTTCCTGCGTGTTAGCCTGGACTTCTGAGAAGTAGATGCCAAACAGGAGAGGACCCAGGACTGGTCGGCAGTCTGACTTGGAGTCTGCTACACACTGTGGGTTCTGTGAGCCAATTTGCAATCCACCTAGTGATATAGGGATTGATACCTAGTTTGGAGAGTCTGTCAATAATTCCTGAGTGAGGAATGGTATCAAAGGCCTTCACCAGATCGAGGTAGGCTACATGAAAACCTTGCCCTCATCCACAGCTCTGGTGACGGACTCAAAGTCGTCAGCCAGGTTGAGCAGGCATGATCTACCCTTCACAAAACCAAATTGCATGGGATCCAGAGTTTGGAGATTCCCTATATTCTTGTTAATTAGGTCCATGATGATATGCTCCATAGCCTTACATATCAGACTAGTCAGGCTAATGGGGCAATAATTCCCAGGGTCTGTAGTCACTCCCTCTTTATAGAGAAGGATGACTGTAGCAGTGTGCCATTCTGTAGGGACAAAGCATGATGTGAAGCTGCAACTGAACAGGGCACACTGGTGTAATGCCAGTTCACTTTGTTGTTCATGTAGAACACAGCCAGAGATATTGTTTGGTCCCATGGAATCTGTATTCTTGGCCTTGGACAATGCAGCTTTAACCTGTGCTGCAGTAGAGCTGGGTGCCTGGCATTCTTCCGGTACTGTGACTGGTCCTGGGGGGGGGGGGTAAAGTTGGCATTGAATCTGTCGGCCAGTATGTTGGCAATATCTGCTGGCTCAGTCTAGGAGGTACCATTGTGCAGTAACTCGGAGCAACTATGGGTATTGCCGTGGAGATTCTTGATACAACTGTAGGAGGCTTTGTGGTTGTTTTTAGTGTCTGCCGCAATTCTGCCTTCATAGCTAGCTTTAGAGGTTTTGATGAGGGATCTCAACTTTTTGTTGAGGCTAAAAAGGGAGTTTTTCCAGTCTTGGGACTTCACCTTTTTCTGCAACAGTTTCTTCCTTCTGTTGTATCATTTGTTAATGGCAGGAGACAACCAGATTGGCTTCTTTTTATTTGGGAGGACAGCGTCTTGGTTCTGCTGGGTATGGCTAGTTCCATGCATTTATGTATGTGCTCATACAGTGCACTGGTGTACGATTCAGTGGTCATGCATCTATTTTCCATTTGCATGGGTGCCATGAAGTTAGCCACCTCTGTTTTTAGGAGCCCAAAGTCAGCTTTGGAGAAGTTTTTCATGGTGGTTACCTTTGCTAATGGTGTGGGTGAGATGTGGATTTCCAAGGTAATTAGTTTGTGGTTGGATCTAACTAGGGAAGAACTGACTATTGTTGTTGGGCAACAGTTGCTCAGGTTAGTAATAAACAGTCAAATATGTTGCTTTCTCTAGTGGGGGCAAGAATGAGCTGGTCCAGGGCACTGGAATCATTGAATTCCAGGAGGCGTTGGGCAAGTGTATTGGTGCACGAGTAGTTTCCACACTTGGAGGGGTAGTTGAAGTCACCCAATATCAGAGTGTTGGGTTGGACCCTAATAGTTTCCAGGGTGTTTAGGAATGTGGAATGAGTCTTCGGACAAGGTTGGGGACCTATAGCAGGCTGCGACCTGAATCGCCGTCTTACCCACTGTTAGTTGTACCTGAAGTATTTCAGTTGTGTTATGCTGGGCTACTAGTCTGGAGGCGTGCATATCCCTTATGAATATGGAGACGCCACCACTTTTGGAGGTGCGGTCAATTTCCAGCCTGGTAGCGCAGGGGTGCTTTTTGCTACTTTAAACCAGGTCTCCATTACAACACAAATGTCCATGTTCTCCATTTTGAGGAGTGCTTTGAGCGAGTGCATCTTGAGATTTAGACTTCTAGCGCTGATCAGCATGACCCTCAGATTGCATTTATTTATAAGCTGTTATGGTGCTAATTTGGTCTTTGGAACAGCACCTAAAAAAGGCAGTAGAGGGGTGGCAAGAGCCTTAGTCAGTATCCAGAAACTTAGGGGTGACAGATGCAGGCCATCTCTGGCAAAGCATCGAGGTCTGTCGGTTATGTCATCCCAAGCAGACAGATACTGGATCCCCTTAGAATGACACCAGAAACTTAGCCAATTGTTGAAGTCAATCATTTTCTGCTTGTACTGCAGTATCATTCTGGGCAATGGTAGGATGCTGTACAGGGCCAGGGTCATACCTTCCTGGACCACATAATCAGAGAGCTCCTCCATGTCTCTTTTCATGTACTCCTTGGAGGTAACTCTCAGGTCATTCACATCCACATGGACAATGAGAGAGAGTCATACTTGTAGTGGAGTGACCTGAGTGCATGTGTTGTGTCAGATCATGGCACCCGACAGACAGCTGACAGTTACCTTCTCCTTATTCAACCTAGTGAGTGGGACATCAAGTGTGCCTCACTATCGAGTCACCTATGATTAGTGTGTATTGGACAAGCTGTTTTGCCTTAGGGGCTTAGGTTGAGGGGGACAATGTGTAGGTGAGCTGCGTGTCTTGTAATTTGTGCTGTGCTGTGGTGGTCAAGTGCGTTTCTGATTTGGAGGTCTCTGCTGTTTGGGTAGATTTCTATGGAGAGCCTCAGCGAAGGTGGGTGTGGTTTGTGTTTTTTATGTGACCGCTGTGATGATGGGTGTTCTGGAGGGCTGTGTGTTCCATGTAGTGTGGTGCAGGTGTTGACCTTCTCCTTTTGACCAGCTACTCCAGTCTTGGCTGGAGAGTGCATGTCTTCCAGTTTGGATATATAAGTGCATCTCTCACAAGTCCGAGTGTTGGGAGGCAAGAGGAGAGATTTGTCTGCATACATGAGGCAGTTGCTATACTTGCTTCAGCACAAAGACCCGATACAGATGGAAGCTTTCAGCACTCAAGTCAGATTTCTGCAATATACACATAAATGTACTCCAAATGCAGGAGGGCTTCAAGGGTGGAGAATTTGTCATTTAGGCAACTAGCACAGAGCAGCACCACATGATATTGTCCGGTGCTTTAAGTTTTTTTCCAACTAGAAGAACCATTATGTGGATTCTGCCTATGAAGGCACTATGGGAGTAGCAAAGACTTTAGCCAATATGCAGAAGCCTTGTAAAGAGAGGTGCAAGGGTCTCCGAGACATTGGAGGAGACGTCACCAGAAAGGCGACTTATTGTCACCCAGTTATCCAAACAGCATTTTTCCATATAGTTTACATTCATTCAAATGTCCGTATAGCATGTCAATATACACTGTTCGCATAACACCCAGATTCGTAGATAAATAGTTAGTTGGTTGATTTATTACTAGTGTAAAGTTTGGTCATTAGAATCAGCCTGTCTGTCGCTGTACAAAATAATCCATATTTGGGCAAAACACAACAGTAGCTCATATTACGCCAAAAATCACAATTCTTCAGGTCCATCAGTAGTCAGTGCACCAATCTTCTTTTTGTTCATGAATTGTTAGCGTTTCAAAAGGTAGTGCTACAGATACTGCTGAGATCTCTTGGTTTGCGCTTCAGCTTGTTTGGAAAGGTCAGCATCCACTGATCTTACTAGCCCAGCTAGCATGTACTGCCCCTCTGACACTCTTATCACATTAGTATAAAAAAGGGAACAAACAAGTAAAGAAAGCTGTGCAATCAATGCACTGTCATTTAAACATACATGGACTGGTCAAATTTTACAAATTGTCACTGCTTTTGTTATCCATTTTGCATGCAGCCTACAAGGGGTGCATTGTATTTTATAACTGGCCAGCTAAACAGAGAGGACAAAGACAATATTCCTTCTGCAAATCAGTTCATCTAAAAAGGACCTCCTGACTACTATAGCAACATGATCAAAGGAGAGGGAATTACTAACCCATGCTCCAAGGTCTCCAAATACCACCTCATTCTGAAATACGGTCCATGCTACAAAATGGGGGAGGGGGGTTGCCTATCAAACCTAACAGTATTGTAGTTTTCCATTTATTTTGATTTAGTTATTATTGCACCACGTATTAACACTGGTCAGACCTCATGCTGGAGGGCCTAGGCATCAGACAGGGACTTAAGAACTTACACCTACTTTACAGTCCTGCAAACTTGATTAACCACAGAAAGTTTTGTTTGTGATCTGAAAAGTAGATGTTAAACAGAGATCTCAGAGCTAAATCCTGGAGACCACCACTCGTCACCTGCACACTATCTGAAGAAGCACATGCTGCTTTCACTGTGTGGGGTTTTTCATCCAATTTGTTATCTAAATCCCCAATGTCTAACTGAATGATAGCCCCTCCCAGATGACCTTCACCATACTCATGGGGACTGAACTGGCAGACATGCCAGGAAGGGGCTGAAAGTCAAAAGGCAGCATGTGCTACGAGTATAAATAAAGAAAGAAAAATGTTTAACAGTTTCCATTTTGCCCTTGACCTACTCTGCACAAGAGAGTGTATGCTGCTGTATAAACTTGCTCTTAACCTGTCTTTGTAGGAGGAGTGTTCCTTACCAGAGTACATCCCCACACCCCCCCTTCATAGGGTTTTTTTTCCAACCCCCATTTCTTCCAGCCACTCTTCAAATCTCTTGCCACTATCAAATTTCAGGAAAACTACAACAGACTGACCTTTAAGTCTAACTTACAGAAAGGAACTCATTACATTCTTTATGGTTGGACACCTGCTTGGGTAATACAGTGACTTCTTTACTGGTGTACCACCGCTTACAGCCTAAAGTCGGCAACCCAACAGCTTGCCTAAAGATAACAAAACCGAGAACCATCATGGAGACCATGTTCCTCAAGTGCAGTTAAAAACTGCGTGACAATCTCAATGAAATCATGAAAATTCCAAGAATAGAAACAACTCACAAAAAGCTTTAATATCAGATGGAAATGTGCAACACTAGTACAACCATAAAAACTGCCACAAAACTGTCCCACTGTGTAGACAACAGGATGAAGTACCCCTCTATCCTGCACTTTTAGCTCTGCATTTTACTTTTCTAAGTTACACTTCAATACTTTATGCAGTATTTACCTATCCAGTACTTCTCTTCCTTCACCTATACTGACATTCTCCTATCTTACTCCCTTCTTTCATTATTCTCTCAATTTCCCACCCCCATAGTGCATTCTGCTACATGATTTCGCTCACTCCTCTTCCCCTTGTAAGCTAATCAATATTGAAAATTCTAGTACACTTGCATAGAAAAATTTACCGTTTAGTCAATTCTTCTAATTACTGTATATCATACCTCTCAACCTCATAGAACAAGAAATCTGGACAAAGCCAAATATAAAAAGTGGGACAAATGCCCAAAAAAGAGGGACAATTTTTAAATATTTTACTTACACACTTGAAAAGTTGATACAACAAGTTTTACATTAGCATGACTTTTCTGAAAGGTATAAAGTCTAACTCAAATGTCTGTAATTATTTTCAGACTTCAGTCTTTGCTAATTTACCACTAATTTGCCAGAAAACCACAATTTTATGAAAAACGGACCAAAAATGAGGCCAAAATCCAGACATTTGGCAAAAATCTGTGCAATTGAGAGGTATGCTGAGTGTGTACCCAATCTGTGCTTCGCATGCATTAACAGTGCTTCAAAATTTAGGATGCACAATTATTAGTAATTCCTATATTAGCTCATTTCCTTCATCATACCTACTGACTCCGTTTATATTAGCTGGGGGAGTATTAAGCATCCCTCAATTCTGGGTTGAGAGCTATATAAAAAGTATGCAAAACCATGGGAAGAATAACTTCTGTAGTGGCCTGCAGAAGTAGTAGAGGCAGACCTGATGAAACAAGGGGCATGATTCCAAAAGACTTCCTCTCAGAAGCAACCACTTACACGGACAGCAGGTCTTTTGGAATCTAGCCTCCAGTCTAACTTTAAGGATAGGCCCTACACAGAAGTAGGTCTTTCAGAATCAGGGCAGACTTGCACAAAGAGCAACTCTTCTACAATCTGGCCCAAGGTCTTGACAAGTTTGTCCTTGATATTAAGGATCAGGTCCCTTCAGAAACTCACACTCTGCAGTAGTGTGTTGCACAATGTTTTACCAGTTTATGGTCAATCTTCATTAGGACCCATGTCCCATAAAATGTACGTCTGGAACTTTTCATAACCTTATACTATGGCTAGCAGCTCACTCTCTACAGCAGCCGATGTTTTCTGTCAAACACGTAAGACTCTGAACCCACAAACAAAAATCACTAGAAAAAGTTCCACTGTGGCTTGCATCTATTTGCAACATGACTGACTTATTCACATTAAGGTATTTCTTGTGTGCTTGGTCTGTACCCCAGTACTATTTCACATCTTGCTCCAGTAACGTCCATAGTGGTACACACTTCTCACATATTCAAATTTTGTAAGACCATTATAATATATGTAGTTTTATACAAAGCCATAAGTTATTCCATTACCAGGCAACAGACTGATGTGCAAGCCTTGATGATACTGTATTGTACCTGATGGAGGCACATTTACCACTAATTTCAGGCGGCCTGAAACCAAATAACGAGAAGGTTAAGTTACAATGTAAACCATGCAACCCTGTTCAGGCTCTGATCAACCTTTTAACTTTCATTTTTCTTAATTCTCTCAACTAGTTACACTCATACTGGTGCACTACTAATAATGTTACCACCACCTTCAAAGTCTTTCATTACTTTGTGCAGCAACTCTCAAATTCTGGGTGCTGCTGTAACAACAAATGGAAGCACAAATGTATGATTTCATAACATAATATCAAGGCTCCCTCCATCAGGATTCAAATAATCAATTTCTCTTACTCCATCTTGACATGAGGTCATGGTGTCACAAACTAGTCAAGGTGACCAAAATCACCTAAACCTTATGTTTAAAGTAAACATCCAATACACAACCTGAAGGTGTCAATAAGTAAAGGGAAACAAACATCATTTTCTGCAAATGGAAGATCCACCTCCCCACAAACCCACAATGTAGGAATGTCTGCCAACACATTATGTATATACATACGCATATACATACGTACATATAAAATATACACACACATATTTCATCTTGCTTCTCAAAGACGAAATGGTCATCACCTATTCTGTAGGCTCATCCTGTTTCTTAATCATACCCATACCACACAAGACTTTCTATTTCTTTAAGCTACTAGAAGGTTTCAATGGAGCACGTACCCACTATCAGCACTGCAAGATATACACAAATACTATAAACTCCTGGTAAAACAGCCCAGACCAGTAGAAGCAAATAATCACTGTAGATGTATCCATATCATTAACATTTCTTCCTCATGATGCACAACAAAAAGGAATGATGTATCCTAAAACACACTTCTGCATGGCTTTGTCCTCAGCAAGGGTACCCTCTGTGAGGAGTCTACATACCCTCCCTACGTCTGTGTGAATTTTCACAGGGGGCTATGTTTTCTTTCCTCATCACAAAGATGTGCCATATGTAAACTGTTGATCCTGTAAACTGCTCATAGGTGTGCAAGCAGTATGGAAGGAAGTACATGCGAGTGTCCTGCAATGGGTTGGCCAGTTTAGGATGAACTATAACTTACACTCACTGAGTGCTATGATGAGATTTATTTGCCCCCCACCCCAAAAGCCTGTACTGGATTAAGAAGCTAACTGGAGGATGGATGGACAAATGAACAAATGCCTTGAACCTATGGCGGTGGCTAAAGATCTTTGACCCTCAACAAATCAAGAGGATTCTACACAGTATTCTCTCCGACTAGGATTTCTGCACATTACACCAGTTTAATTTACCTTTTGACTTTCCTGCATATAAAAGGATTTCTGGCTTGTGGGAAATGCCACTTGTCTCAAATCCAAGTCTGTCCTTAATACAGATGAAAAGCATAAACACAAAAATTAGTGCAGAAGACACCGGGCACTCCACATCTACTACGTTTTCAGCAGTATATTCATAATGACTGGAAACTGCTTCCGCTTTACTGTTACGTGTCAGTTACACACAAATAATGATTTGTTAGGAATTTCCACAACTGTAAAGATTTTATATTTCACTGTTTTAATACTTTTCCCAATTATAAAGAAGGATGCAAGGCCTGCACCATCTTTGGTTCTTTCTTTCCCAGCCTCTAACACGCAGCTGATCTTGAGCATCAACTGCAAAGACAGACGAGGCTAGAATATCATAATCTATGTCTGTCTAATAAGAAAACCCCTCCCCAGCAAAACTGCATTTCCAAGTTCTGGGTCGAACTAAGAAAGGAAGACACCTCAAGGTTGCACTAGTTTGGGGAGAAGGACAACAGTGTGCTCAACACTAGCCCCCATGTACCTATGGGATATGAAGGGGGTGGAAAGAAAGGAGATGGTACTTCTATGACAAAACATACTTGAACTTCTACTGTTATATTAAAGATCCAAACACAACTGCCACCTACTATTATCCGGAGTGGAGGCTGAAACTGGACTTCCAAGTCAAATTCTAGAAAGAGAATATTGCATGAAAAATAAAAGGATGGAATAAGGTAAACCCACCTCAACCAGAGGAAGTGACTGTGACACCCATGCACTGGCCCAGTAATAAAGGAGCCTCATTCCTCACCACTGGCAACAGTAGGGGACGTACACATTGGAAAGATGACAAGTACACACACAGTAAAGTGCAATTTCCCTTAAGAGCATGCAGAGATCAGTCAAGTCTGGGGCTGTTTTATCCCTCTTTCTCCACATCCCCGATAAGACTCCCCCCACTGGCACAGCTATAGAATTGAGTCCTTAGCTAGTGTTCCAAGCAAAGTCCTCCAACACTCTGTCCAAACCAGTGATTCGTGTCCCTGCCGAAGTAGGTGACACACACACTCTTGGAGATTTGATTT
Source organism: Protopterus annectens (assembly GCF_019279795.1). Classification (NCBI taxonomy): domain Eukaryota; kingdom Metazoa; phylum Chordata; order Ceratodontiformes; family Protopteridae; genus Protopterus; species Protopterus annectens. Next base: position 766,295,430 of record NC_056725.1, read on the forward strand.
ACGCACACACACACACACACACACACACACACACACACACACACACACACACACACACACACACACACACACACACACACACCTGGGAAAGGCTGGCACAGGTTTATTAGCTATGCCCCCTTCTGCCCAGACTATAAGGTAGTTATCACTGCCACCAGAACCCCTTATCAGCTACTTTTAAGGCTCTTACAGGGTGTCCAATCCTACTGTGTAATGTTACTATTAATCTAAACAGTAGTGTGACCAAGACTTGCAAGGCTATTTAGGAGTGGCCTGTACAGTGTCACCAAATACATATGCACTAGGTTGGGAGGGTGGCCTAATGGTTAAGGTGTTTGCCTTGCAAACACAAGGTACAGGGTTTGAATCTCACAGGGTATGATTGGCTAGGCTTGAAATGACTCGCAAGGGCAGTTAGCCTAGTATAAACTAACTTAACTTAACGTACTCTAAGAGCTTAAATATGTCTCAGAAATATCAGCCACAAAAATTATTTTTAAATATATTTAAACCTAATAATAAATGAACAAGACAATACTCAGTAAATCACACAGTAACTTCGAAGTTCAAAATCATAGGAAATATTTTAAAACCGATTTTCAAGACAGTCTCACATAAATACAGAAAACATCTAAACCAATCTTTACTACATTCCTATCTATATCTAAAAGTGATAATATGCCCTGAATCTTACTTACAGCAAGGCAACTGCAGATGGTGATTATGAGTGGATGTTTCCAGACCAAAGACAAAATACAAAATGCCCAGTCTCTCTGAGTTCTGAAATTAATATCAAATATTACTGCTGAGTTAGCCTGGGTGACATTACTTTGTCACCTGCCTTCAGTTTCCAAACTAAACCCCTCGTAGCATTTGACATCTTCTTCTGAAAGATACATAGCCTTCAGATGTTTGCAGTTGCTAGAAAACCTAAAACAAAACACTTACAAAACAGTGCAGAAGGCACCCTAGTTCTAGACATCCCGTCTCCTTGCTACACTGAAGCTAACTTTTACAACATAATCTTAAAACAATTTGATTTCAACTTATTGTCTTGAAGTTTTGCAAGTTAATGTTCCAGTTTCTACTATTAAAACATACATTTGCATAGATATATAGCTTATATACATTTCTATTGATTTCCAGTAAGGTACACTGTGGACACATCCTTGAAGCTCAGTACTGTACATACCCTGTTCAACACACACTTCTGTATCAGTAGTTTAATATACACATAACATAGAGTTCTAATACATTGGTAACACAAGCAATTGCATCATGCCGCTATTCACAAATGATATAACTATTTACAAAATTCCAGACAGGTGGGCTGGCAGTATTTCCTTTGTGTCACAGTGACCATCAAGGAGAATGGAGGGAGGGTGTATGTGCTGTAGCAGTTATCTATTTGACTACTTTATGGTTAAGTTACCTACACTACTCTACTATGTTCTTCATAAAAGATATTGCAGTAATCCTTACAAATGGGGCAATTCCCAAAGCTCAAGCAGAGTGAGTGGAAGGAGCTGAACCATAGTTTAAAACAGCTCTGGCAAACCCATTTTTGGCTTTGGGGAAAAATAAAAAACAACCAACAACAGTTTACAATGTTTGGTAACTGTGAAAAAGAGGACCAATGAGCAGCTTCTAAGGCAGTTCACCTTTCAAGAATGTTCCTAAGGTAGAAAATGCCTTTACATGTTCTGGTAGGTACTTGCCATAGCTTGAGTAACAGAAGCTAATAGAATGAGTGTGCCACTTATTTGTTTAAAAACTGGCTGTCCATTTTTCTTTTCATAACAAGAAACAAAACGTTGATCTGGTTTCTTTTTACATTTTAGATCTATACAAATAGAATCCAAGTTGCTTACCGGCCTCAAGGTAGTGAAGAATTCTCCCCTACTCACTTCAGTGGTTAAGGTAAAATAAAGGCAGCTGAATTGTTTGGCTAAGGGTAAATTCAGAAACGCCACCTCTGACATAAAGAAGGGGTTGGTTCAGAGACTCAACATCCTGTCCTTGTGAAAGGCCAAGGAAGGAGGGGTAAACACTACCAAAAAAATGATCTTCCTGGGAAAGGTAATAGAATGGTAAGAGGCCAAGAAGACATTTGAACTACAGGCTATAGACTGCCTTCTCTCTATCAGGGATTGATCGAGCATAGGCAAAGAGAAAGGAATAGCGGAATCCAAAGTGAAAGGCCTGCTCTGATAAGAGTTTTTAGTTGAATCTGGAACAGAAGTTGCTGTTAACAAGGTATAAAATACTGCATGGTAACTACAGGAATCAGAGGATGTTAGAAAAGATGTGGGAGAGATTAGATAACCAATTTACAAGGAAACAATGGGGGGGGGGGCATATATATATGGCTCATAAGTACTTAAAGTCCAGAAGATTTAGGATTTTTGCTTGGAAGTGTAATTTGTTTCTCAGGAAGACAGCAAATGGGGGTGGTGTAATAGGGAAGAAAAAAAGAACTTGGAGCATATGGTTTGGAAGTGCAATGAGATCAAAACTTCCCTACAGAGTACTCCATCATAAATACTGGAACTAAAAAGGTGAATGCAGCTGTCGAGAAGTCCGACTCAGTAACAAAACGATAAAAATGAAGAAGACGACTAGTCGGACTACCACGATAAAAATGAAAAATATAATTTATTGGATAATAAACAGATTATCTGATTTTATTTAACTGTTTATTCAGTTTTAACCAATTATCTAGTTTAATTGTTCAATTAATTGATTGATGAAATGTAATTGCACTGTATTTAAAATGCAAGTGGGCGTATTGTAAAACCAGATCTGATGAAGCGTACCAGAAGAGTAAGCGAAAGCGCTTATCTGTTTGTTATCCAATAAATTATATTTTTCATTTTTTATCGTGGTAGTCCGACTAGTCTTCTTCTTCATTTTTATCTGTTTGCTATCCAATAAATTATATTTTTAATTTTTTATCGTGGTAGTCCGACTAGTCTTCTTCATCATAAATACTGGGTAAGCAAATGGGTGTAACTAACGCAATTCCTTTTTTGAACTGAGATACAAAATATGAATTGTCGAGACACAGTAAGGCCTTGCCAAGTTAAATTCTGGTGGCTACCAAAAAGAAATGATAGAAAATGGAAATTAAAGCCTAAATCAACCATATCTGAAGTACTGAATCTTGTAACAGAAATAAAAGAACGGGAAGTAGAATCTTTAGTAAGGGCAGGAGCAAATTACACAGTAAAAATTAAAACAGTATGGGAACAATACATGCAAAATAATGTTTTGGAGTGAGATTTAAGGGAAACCAGGAATTCAAAACAAAGGTAAAAAAACCTCCACGGTATCCAAGGCTCAAAGCACTTGAATTCCAAGCAAATAATTATTGAAAATAAAAGCTACGTTCTTCAGTCCATTTACTGAGACTTCTTCATCAGAACTACAAAACCTTTGACAATTACTCCTTTTAAATACCCCTGATTTCAGAATTTAACTAATCTATTCATATAATCGCTATGCACTTTAAAGAAACAGCTGTCTTGAAAAACAGTTGCCTTAAAAAACTAATTTAAAAGTCACTTAGAACCTTTAAAATAGTGAATAGCACATTACCCAAAACCTAACCACAACAGGAAATAAAATTACAATTTTGCTGCTATCATTCTTTGCACAGAATTAACTAAAACAATAGCAAAGGCCTGGTTTTGATTTAGCATCCAGTCCAGGTTGCCAGAGAAGTTCTTTATATTCTAAGATTTTCCCATGTCCTACCTCTGGCATCTTGTAGGACTATTTGAAAAATGGCAAAAACAAATTTCTTGAAGCCAATACACAAACTGGAACATCTGAAAAAAGTGCATTTTGCTGATTATCCTTCCTCACATCATACAAATGCTCATAAATCCTTGAGTTTCTACCCCACATAGAACAAAGGCACTAGTTACAGACAGCCAAATACACCAGCCCTACAGAATTAGTCACCTTTCTTAAATAGCTGTTCGGGCAATATTATTCAAAATCACCTCTTCCTTATCAATAATACAATGGCAATAATTACACCTACCACATTTTGTGGTTCCTGTCATAGTTTGCATGCCTTGTTTTTGATTTTACTAGTCTCCAAGTGTGTGTAATCTGTGAATAAGTCAAGAATTCAGCAATTTGTGTAATACTGGACTGATGAAAGCTACACAAAAACAACCAAAGTCTGCCAGGTTAAAAAAAATGAATTTTAGAGAAGAGCCGACTGCTGCTTCAAAGGGGAACTCAAATCCCACACACCAACCACCATTTTCTATAGAGAGCCAATATAAAGTATTTCTTTAAGAAATTGTTTAACCTGTGAAACACTACACAAAGGGGTCCATGGCAAATGTGCAGAAATGGCCGAGACAGAAGGCTCCTACTTGGAATGGGCCCTGTTTTAGCACCAAATAAAACATTTTTCCATTTAGAGAAGATTTTCCTAGCAGCACATTTCTTTTCCACCTTAAACACCTGCTGCACATCCTCAGAACAGAGGTTTTTGATTCCTTTTAGGCACCTATCACACAAACAGATTTAGTGTTTGAACATTTGGCTGACTCAGTGTCCTGTACAAGCAAGTCCCCCCCACCATGGTAATTTCTGGGAAGTAACCCTGGCCAGTTGTATCAGAAGGAAGAACCGGGGGGGGGGCACCATCAGCATCTTTAGAAGGTCCTTCCTTCCCTTCCACTTATGTTGTGAAGGGCTCTGGACATGACAGGAAATGGGAGAAAGAACATCCTGTACTGGATATTGAGAAAGTACCCATCTTCCAGGCCTCTTTGCAAGGAGTCCTGGAACAGAACTGTTTTGAGTTTTGCATGTCTTCAGAGGTAGATCTGTGGGACTCCCCAGTGGTGGGCTATTTGCAGAAACAACTGTGTGCAGTAGACACTCCTAAGGCTCTATCCTGGATCTGTTCTGGGTGTCTGCCACTATATTCTGCTTGGAAGGAATGTATGTTGCATGGAGACATAGAATGTGCTGAACAACTAGATACCAGGCTAATACGATCATTGTTTATGTAAAACACCACAGTAACGTACTCTGTGAGCATCTGTAACATGCCTGTAGTCCAAAGTTGGTCTGGAGGTTACAGGGTACTGATCACAGCAATCTTCAAGACTGACGGGCTTGTTTATGTTTTAATCCCCAAATTTCATGTACTCAGATGGAAAAGTGATGGGAACTCCCACAGCGGACAACTTGTTTGGCTCATTACAAGCAATTCTTTTCTTTTAAAATGGAGAACTGAAATTCTTGAGTGAATACTGCTGTACCTTTACTCAAGCTAGGCTCCACATGAGGAATCCGATTGGAAGAGGACATGAATCTTAGGGTTTTATAAAACTCCCTTGTTGAAGTCAGTTTTAACAAATTTAGGAAGTAAACTTGAGAAGCTTGTACATTCATGGGGAAAGAAAGGCAGCTATTATCATCATCATCTATGTATACTGTATGTCTTGTATATTTTTTCTGTATAAAATTTATTGTACAAGTTTTGTATATTTTTTTCTATAAGTTTTTGTATAATCTCTGTATGTGGAGCTTTTCTCAGAGGGCCTCTGCTGAAAATGGCTTATCCCAGTCTGACTTTCCCGGTAAACAAATGCAAAATAAAATTAATAAATAAATCAAGGACACATCTCTAGAATACTACTCTGTGATCAGGTTCCTGGGATAACAAACTCAAACGGAATCGGAGAAGGTGAAGATTCCTGGAAAATTCCAACGTTGATACCTGTACGGATGAAGCTTAAAATTAGGTAACCATCCTGGTAAGAAAAAGTGTTAAATACACTGAAGCCAGCATTAGGCTCCTACTGGGCAAGGCATTTGGTAATACTGTTGTAGCAATAGACAGTCCAAATGGAAGTAATTCAACAATGACTCTTCAGCACTCCTGTCAGCCACAAGCAATATCTACTGTAATTTGAATATGTGACACTGAACTTATAGCAGCTGAAGGCATGTAAAAAACAAGTCTATGTATCATAAAAATTTTACTCTACAAATTCAAAATTTTGGAGACTGAATACCATATGGTTTTAAGAACTAGCAGTCGAACAGAAGCTTTCAAACCTACAACTTCTCATCCCTTGGTACACATGGGAGTTTACCAGGGCTCAGTGTAAAAGTGCTCTCCTTTTCTCTCTCTTCACCAAGGTCTTGACTGATAAGTTACCTGAACTGATTCTTTACACAGATGACACATTGCTTCTGTTAATCTCAAATTCAAACAAGTTTTGCTAAACTATGCCAATGGTCCTTACGTAAATCATTCAAGCCTAAAGACCAACAATGTTAACTTTTAGTTATGTACTCACCATAACTTCAGATGTTTGGGATCCATCTCGCCTACATTCTGACTGATGGGTTCGGAGCCGATCCCTCGGCTCCGACTCGGCACGCTTATGCCAAAGAGCGAAGTCTCTTATTGGCTGAGCTTACTATATCCCAGGATGCACCACTACCAGTCCCCCAGATCTAGTTTGTCCGCATACATGCACACATGCACGCCCTGCTTATAGAACATCGTCAGATGAAACAAGATAAAACAGTAGAACTCAAAACCGTTCAATCTCTTCTGATCTCCAAGGCAGGGGGAAGGAGGGTGGGTATTAGGAATGTGGCGAGATGGATCCCAAACATCTGAAGTTATGGTGAGTACATAACTAAAAGATGTTATGTGATCCTATCTCGCCTACATTCTGACTGATGGGACAGCGTCCCTAGCACCTGAATCCTGGGTGGCTCACTGGAAAACACTCCGGAGTACCGTGGAACCAAATGATGCTCGCCCTTTAGATGCCACATCCAATTTATAGTGGGAAATGAAAGTGTGCGGATTGGACCAAGTAGCCGCAGCACAAATCTCGAGATAGCGAGCTTGGAATGAAAAGCTATAGAAGTCGCCATAGCTCTGGTAGAGTGAGCTTTGATAGATGTTGTAAGTTGCTTATTCAAGAAGAATAAGCCTGAGTTATACAATCTCAATCCATTTGGAGATAGTAGCTTTGTGATGGTTTTGCCCAATTTATTGTCTGAGAAGGACACAAACAATTGGTCTGACTTACGGATTTGTTGAGTCCTGTCTAAATAGAAGCGCAATTGCCTGTGAACATCCAATTTATGGAGAGTGTATTCTGCTTCATTGGAGAATTTTGGAAAGAAAACTGGTAGCTCTAGGGATTGTTGGAGACAGAAATTAGAACAGACCTTTGGGACAAAGGATGGATTAGGCCTAAGTGATACTCTATCCTTGTGAAAAATCAAGTACGGTGGTTTGATAGACAGGGCTTGAAGCTCTGAAACTCTTCTTGCAGAAGTAATTGCAACTAAGAAGGCCGTTTTCCAAGACAGATATTTTAACTCACATGTAGCAGCCGGTTCGAAAGGGGAAGATGTTAATGCACGAAGCACCAAATCAAGATCCCACGGAGGCGCAGGATGAAAAACTGGGGTCTTAACAGGCCCGCACCTTTAATGAAAGTTTTGCATAGTCTGCTGCTCATCAATGGAGGATCCATGGATTCGTGGAATTTAGAGATAGCCGCTAGTTGGACCTTAATAGTAGAGACAGAAGATCCTTGATTAAACAGGGATGTTAAGAATTTCAAAACCTCTGGGATTGGAGCAGTGATAGGGTCTAAGCCCCTGAGTTGAGCCCAGATAGCAAACCTCTTCCACTTACTGAGGTACAATTTCTTAGTGGTGGGTTTGTGGGCCGAAGATAAAATGTGAATAACATCCGGGTCTAATGTGTGACTTCTGACTAAAGTCGGAAGTGGAGGAGCCAAGCTGTCAACTTCAAGGAGTGAAGGGACTGATGCTGTCGTCCCGACTGATGAATTAACAGATCCGGAATTAGGTCTAACGTCCACGGATCGTCCACCGCATGTTTCTTCAGGTAGGGAAACCATACCTGACGAGGCCAGTATGGAGCAATCAGTATCATTGTGGACCCCAATTGAGAAGCTTTTTGAATGACTTTGGAGAGAATTGGAATCGGAGGAAAGGCATAAAGTAGCCCTGTTGGCCAAGGTTGTGCTAGAGCATCCATAGCTGCTTCTCCCTGATGTGGAGTCAAGGAGAAGAACCTTTTGCACTTCGTGTTTAGTGGTGTTGCAAATAGGTCGCAGCACGGCGTCCCCCATCTCCTGAAAACCTGAGCTGCTACTGTTTTGTTTAGGGACCACTCGTGAGGAGAGAGGATTGTTCTGCTTAATCTGTCTGCCAGTATATTTGATTTCCCCGGAATGTGGGTCGCTACCAAGAAATGGCTGGTAGCTACCGCCCATTCCCACACCCTCATGGCCTCTCTGCAAAGGGGGTAAGATCTGGTCCCTCCTTGTTTGTTTAAATACCAGACCACCGACATGTTGTCTGTGTGGATGGCGATTATGCCCTGAGGGAGAAACCTGTGTAAGGCCTGTAGGGACAGAAGTACCGCCCTCATCTCCAATACATTGATGTGGAGAAGAGTTTCGTCTGGAAGCCAGGAACCCTGAACTAACCTGCCCAGACAATGCCCCCCCCCCCCTGTCTGGGAGGCATCTGTCGTCAGGGTGACCACTGGAGAGGGAATAACAAAAGGACTTCCTTGATTTAGATTGGATGTCTGAAGCCACCAGCGAAGGTCCCGTTTGCATGTTTCTGTAATTATAATGGGATGATTGAGGGGAAGGTCCTGAAAGGACCATTGAGTTGACAATAGCCACTGAAGAATCCTCATGTGCAATCTTGCCAGAGGAACTAGAAGAACCGTGGCAGACATCGAACCTAAAACTTGTAGGACCATCCTGGCTGGGGCTTTGGATCTTGAAATCAGGGCTTGAACCTGGCCTTGTAAAGTTTGGATCCTTTCGGTCGGAAGAAAAACGCGCATCAATCTTGAGTCTATCTCTGCTCCTATGAATCTTATGCGCTGAGAGGGCAGCAAGACAGACTTTGACCAATTGAATGCAATTCCCAGGGTAGCACCCAGGGAGATGGTGGCTTTGAGGTTGTCCATTAGTAGATGCCTGGTGGTGGCAGTCAGGAGCCAGTCGTCCAGATAGGGAAACACTTGGAATCCAAGACTCCTCAGGTGAGCAGTCACTACTGCCAAACACTTGGTGAACACCCTGGGGGCTGTGGTGAGACCAAAGGGCAGTGCACAAAATTGGAAATGACTGTCTCCCAGGCTGAAGTGCAGATACCTCCTGGACGCCTGATGTATCGGTATGTGATAATAGGCGTCCTTGAGGTCTATGGAGCACATCCAAACATCCTTCTCCAACAATGGGAGAATGGATTGTAACGTGACCATTCGGAATTTGGATTTCGTGACGGATTGGTTTAGTCTGCTGAGATCCAAAATTGGTCTCAGGTCCCCTGTCTTTTTTGGCACTAAAAAGAACCTCGAGTAATTTCGGATCCGATCTGGTCTGTGGGGACCGGTTGGATGACTCCTTTTTCTAGCAGCTTTAAAGCTTCTGCGGCTGCAATTTCCCTTTGACTGGGTGGTGGGTCCGGGATTTTTTTGGACGGTGGGGGTGAGCATGTGAATGGGATGGTGTAACCTCCGGCAATGATCCGAAGCACCCATCTGTCCTGAGTGATTGACTCCCAGGCTTTTAGGTGCTTGGCAAAATGGCACCCGACTGGCTCTGGAGCAGCACAGCCGGGCAATCCCTCACGAGGTGTGGGAGGCTGAAGAGCCACGAAAGGACTCGCGGTCTCCAGAATTGCGGAGCCCTCTGACGGCGTCTCCCAGAAAAATTTCCCCGTCCTCTGCCTCTGGAAGGGGAATCTTCCTGCTGTTGGGGAAAAAACTTACGTGATTTACGGAACCACATCTTCCCTCCTCCTTTAGCCTTGGGATAAGGCCGAAAGGGAGTGGAATAACGGGCACCTACGGCAGATAAAGTTTTTCCCTCTTGCTCACAGCGGGTAAGGGTGTCTTTAACCTTAGGTCCAAACAAAGAGGACCCATCAAAGGGAGCGTCGGCGAAGGAAGACTTGAAGGCCTCCGAACTGACACAGCGAGCCAGGCTTGTCTCCGAGAGCCACGCCTGTGCCTGCCGCTCTACCCGCCTTCGCCGCATATGAAATGAGCCTCATGGACGAGTTAGAAATTGACGTAAGGATAGCCAACTGAGAGCTAACCGACTGGGCTAGCTGCTCAGGTAGGTTACCCGAGAGGGAATCTGACAGCTCCTTGACCAGATCCCTCTGAAGCCTGGTAAAATATGCCAAATAATTCAGAGACCTTAAAGTAAAGGCAGCTGAAGTCAGGGTGCGCTTCCCGTACCTGTCCATGCTCCTAGACTCCTTATTAGGAGGATGGACGGACGTTGAAGCCTCTGCCACGTCCTGTTGTGTAGCAGATGCCACCACCATGGCATCTACAGCCACGCCTTTAGTGAGGAACTCCTTCTCGGGTGGGGCAGACAAAAATTTATTAGGACGAGAAGGGACTGGTTCCACGGTATCCGGATGTTCCCACGCCCTTTGACAAACTAAATCCAGGAGCTCGAAGGGCGGAGACACCCAGGAGGCGGAGGGCTGAGCCCCAAAGGCCTTGAGGAGCACTGACTCATCCGCAGAGGGGGGTTTGGATATCCAGCCGCCTCGTTGTTTGAGGATCTCTAAGATGTCTGCAAATGAGACATCATCCGAGGACGACTTCGGGGACCCTCCGCATCATCAAGATCAGTGTCCGATGTAATAGACTCGGGGGAGTCCACGTGCTTCCTCTTGCACGATCTCTTCCTTGGGGGTTCCTCTGAAGACAACTCCGAAGAACCCTCAGGAGGAAGGGAACCCCCAATGGGGGTAACCTCAGGCCCAGGGGCTCCGCTGCCTACGGACAGGGAACTGCCAAAGACCCAGTCTCCACGCCCAGGGAAGGTGCCGGTAAAGCCGGAGAGATGGTCAAGACTTGGCCAAGGCACTCCTCATAGCTCTGAAAGCCGGACCCCCAGAATCCTGGGAGTGTCCGGTCCCCGGAGCCATGATAGCCGACGGAAGTCCCGCAGCCGAAGCACCGAGAGGGAGGCTCGGAACAGATAGCATAGGTCCCGAAACATCACCCCCGGGTCCAGCCGAAGAAGTCCGTGTACCAAACTCGGACCCGAAGGCCCGGGTTGGAGTAAGGGTCGGAGCCGACCCTAAGATCTCCACCGGCTCCAACAGCACCTGCTCCGACAGAGCCGAAGCGGTCGGAGGAGGAATAGCAATGGGATGGGCACGGGCTTTCGGCTCCGAAGCCAACTGGGTCGGAGCCGAAACAAATTTTTGAAAGACTGGGGACTGGAACAGTCTTTGGAGCACCCTGTCTATATCCGAATCCGACATCCTCGATGACTTAAGAGGATACTGAACGGGTTCGAGATGGCCTCTCCAACGGCCCCAAAGGGCTAGGGGACCGGCTCCGAGGCGACTCGATGACTATCGGCGCCGAAGGAACACCCACACTAGTTTCCATCGGTGCCGAGGAGGACTTCGGCGCCGAGGAGGAAGTGTCTGAGCGGGCAACCCTTGTCGGCTCCGAGACCAGTGGGGCCGAAGGTGACCCGCCTCGATGCCCCAGCCATCGGCTCCGAAGCCAGAGGAGTCGAGACTGGTGGCATCGAGGCAGACCGTTCCGCCCTCGGCTCCGAAGTCCTTGGAGCCGAAGGAGAAGCCTGCCTATGTCTTTTGGCGGCCGGATCCGACGGACTGGTCGGAGCCGCCTTTTCTTTTTAGCTGGAGAAGGAGAGGATGCTAAAGCTTCTTCAAAGGAGGGTTTTATTAAGCCTTTAAGAATCAGTTTATTTTTCCTCTCCTGGAGGACCCTCGAGGAAAAAGCGTGACACACGCTGCAGGACTCTTGTAAATGTTTTGCACCCAAACAATAAACACAGACAGAGTGGTCATCTGTGATTGACATTTTAAAATTACATTTGGTGCATTTTTTAAAGCCCGAAGGCCTAGGATTCTGAGACATTATGACCAATAATACAGAAATTGTCTGACAGCAAGAACAACACTATCCTAATTTGACTTAACTTAACTGACTCTACAAAAATCAGTTTACAACTGCCGATTTAAACAATCCGGTACAACAATAAACTCAAGGGGATCTGAAATCCCAAAGGTTTGAGAGGGGTTGACTGACCGGGAAAGGCCCTACAGATGAAGGAGGCCTGAAATCAGAAACAACGCCCAATCACACTACAAGTTTTCACAAAAAAAACTCCAATCACTACACAAAGCACAGAGTAGCCGTTAAAACAGCTTTTTATGACAGGAACAGCAATTTTCTGACAGAAAAAAGTAAGTAAAATACTACTCAGCTCAGCCAGCTCGAGACCACGTCTTCGCTAGTTAGCGGCAAACGAGATCTGGGGGACTGGTAGTGGTGCATCCTGGGATATAGTAAGCTCAGCCAATAAGAGACTTCGCTCTTTGGCATAAGCGTGCCGAGTCGGAGCCGAGGGATCGGCTCCGAACCCATCAGTCAGAATGTAGGCGAGATAGGATCACATAACATCTGCCTCTCCAAACAAGGTAGCAAGCTTACCACCAATCTTGCTTAAGACGCACATAAAATAAATCACTACCCCATTTGTGTCTAAATACAAACACTTACATAACATTTGACTATTCACTCATTTACAGCCCACACAGAATCATCACTAGTAAAATCCTCTCAACACAAACTTTATTACAAGATTGGAACTCCCTTGCAAAGAATGTACTTCTCCCAAAACTAAAAGTACCATCTTCCTGTGTCTTCCTGTGTTAACTCTACATCTACAACACCCAAATAATACAAACTGTAGCGCACACGATCCACAGATTTGCACGCCTGGCAGACTCTTCCACCCACTATTATGACCTCTTACATTTCACTGGCTACCCATAGTTGGTAGAGCCCCTTTCCTTATGAATTGCCTACTTTACAAAATAAAGATTGGCATACTGCCCACCCCAAGATCTAAACTATCATTCAAGGAAGACACACCCTTTAAGATGTACGCAAGTTAAATCTACTCAGGACAGTTTTAGGGAGTAAAGTCCTGACAAACAGAAAAGATGTTTATGTCCAGTTATAAGACGTCAAAATAAGCAACTTAAGGGGGGAGTTCTTGTAAGGAATTAGATGCTCACTGTTGCACAATTTTTTTCCTGATCAGCACAGGTTTCTCACAGAAAAATGAAATACAATAAGGGTCCCCAGTAAAAACACTTTATCTGCCCAAGTTTAAGACACTGAAGCTGACCAAAGTTGAATGAACTCAATGCTGACAAAAGTCTACAGACACACTAGTGGCAAGATGTTCCAAGTTTTCACTGCATCCATATGTCCCTCTTATACAAGCACACAGATTTTATGAAGAACATCTAGGTGGCTAGTATTAGAGACACTTAATTTATGCTCATGCACTACTTCTTTGGTCCAAACTCCCTGGACCCTTACATCCCATAAATGGCTTCCCAAACAATCTTTAAGGAATGTTTAAGACTACCCTGAAAGGGACTCCCAGACTTGGCTTTACTCGCAATGTCCACAATTAGAGCTTCTTAATGCATTCTTAAAGCACGAGAGGCGAGATGCTGCAAGGATGGGCATGCTGCCACCTTCCTTTTTCTTGATATACCAAGGGTGGGCCATCTCAACTGTTGAGCTTATATAACCCACTGTCTCGGGAAATGCCCTTGCAGTGATTTGCTATAATTATAGATTTGAAATAACTGTTCAGGAACACTGTTTTAATAAGGGAAGCCTCTCGTGGAACAAAAACTGCCTCAGAAGAAGCAGGTGTGACTGTCAGGTTCAAAGACAGTCCAAGGGTTTGGATGCAAACCAAGGTGAACTGTTCTAGGGTTGCTGTCTTAATTGAGCATTTGTCCCTATATATCTATATATCTATTTATGATTGCCTTTGCCTGGCTCCATTATTTGCCTTACACAGGACTACTCTGTGAATACACACAGTACAGCAGACAAAAACAAAACAAGCAATTGGACAGGGACGTGGCTACCCCTGCTTCAAAACCTTATGCAACACCTGTTTTCCTGGGCTAAGAGTATATGAAGGCCAACATATTTCACAGCTGGAAATGAAAGCCTTCAGGAAAGAGAAGAGGCATACGGGCTTGCAAAACTGCCCCCCCGAACTCTGGCAAGTGTCAAATTGTGAGAAGGTCTAAATGGTTTTCCCACAGCACTTTTTTTGTGGTGGGAGAGTTAGGATCAGCCTTCAGTAGAAGCCTGTACCTTGCTGTTTTTTGGGGGAAGTCTCTAATGGTACTCTGCAATAAAAGGGTAACAGGGATGAATCAAGTCTCTGTTCCTTGGAAACTGGTGGGATACTTAAGAATCTTAACTTTTCCAGAGAACTGAAAAAAGCATCCCAGAGTCAAAATCTGCTGAGTCATTTGACTTGTGAAACATACATTTCTTCACTCTTTTGGAAATAGGGTTAGCAGCCCCTATTCCTTATGCAACAATGCAGGAAAGTGTTTAAATGAGGACTGTGCACTGGAATGGGTTTTGATGGGTAGGGGATGGCAGGAGTGAGGGCGAGTCACAGCTGCTCTCCTTCAGGGTCTCAGCCCTGAGGGCTGCTAGGCTTAGTCTCCGATTAACTGCCAAAATGTAGGAAAGCCCAGTATAAATAAAAATGCCAAGTTGCTTTTTTCCTGACTCTAGTGGAAAGGCCAACACTTGGTAGGGTACTTGCAACTGTAGTTGGGTGCAAAAGACTGAAAACAAGTGCTTCACAGACTGCATGGTATACCCTTTTCCTCCACTCTCCTGAACATTGGTTAGCAAGAAGTCCAAAAACAGCTTCTCAAATGATAGCTCAGTTCAGAGCACTGCTGCTTGATGTAAGTCACCAAGTCATGCATGTCTTAATGACTGGCCCAGTGACAGCTGCCCAGCGTGATAAACTATGCACAATAAACAGGCACATCTGAAAGAAAGTAAGCCAAATTAAGAGGCAGGATGGAGTAATTCTAGCACCTTATCTTTAATGTTAGTCAAAATCAACTGAAAAAAAATCTACACCCTCAACTTACCAACTATCATTGTACTTAGTGCACATAACAGTCACACTCTAACCATTCCCTCAAGACCTACTACATCCCCCCTTTTTTGTTTAAAAACAGCACACACAAAAGTTCAGTGAAAGTAATCTGTTATATCAGAATGTACAACTGGTACAATTATTACCATTCTAAATTTGATGTACTACAATATCTTGGATTATTAGTTTTGTTGTTGTTGTACCTGAAAACAGTCCACAGTGACCAACAAGGAAAAAATATACATCACCATATCGAATTGGAAGTTTAAGGCCCTGAAGAACAGGCTGACAACATTACTGCTCAACAAATCTCAATTGCTTCAGCCCCACATCTCAAACTATTCCCCAACAATGGCAGTATCTCCCCAACAATGCCAGTATCTCCACTGAGAAGCCATGAGAGATTCTTCTGAAACATGACATTATAGTTTCTCCTTCCCAGTGGAATGTGCTCTGGCAAACAGCACACTTCAAGATCTGATCTCCAGCCAAAGGGGCCAGAAGACTGATCTATGCAAACATTCCTTTAGGTGGACTTTGTTGCCTGTCAGAGGGGTTTAGTTAATCTGACTTTGCAAAGAAAGCAGCATCGAGTTTTACTGACACTATGACTTTCTCTCCCCAACCCTCAAAGGAATACATTTTCTGAAGACTTCATTAAATCAAGTCAGAGCAAAGAGCCAATCATTTATCCTAGTCAACCACCCATAAAAGAACTATTCAGCATCTTAGAAGCCAGTTTAGCAAAGTCATGTCAAACTTTCTGACACAATTACACAGTTGCTAAAACTTGGAAAACAATACAGTCGCCAGCAACACTGTCAAAAAATGAGTACACCTCAAAGGTTCAGTCATTCGCTTTCATTAGCAACATTTAACCAGTTTGGCATACCTCTCAAACTCAGAGCAAGAAATCCGGACAAAGCCATAAATTAAAGTGAGACAAATGCCCAAAAATACAGTTTTTAAATATTACTCTTACAAAACTTAAAAAGTTGACAGAATAACAGGTTTTGCATTAACATGAATTTTCTGAAAGGTAGGAAGTATGAAACTCAAATGTCCATCTCGGTTTTCCAACATCATTCTTTAATTATTTGCATTAATTTGCCAGAAAACCACAAGTTTATGAAAACATGGACCAAAACTGAGGCAAAATCTGGGCATTCTGTGAAAATGTGTACAGCTGAGAAGTAGTTCCTCTTACACCTGCCGTCTTAAGTTAGTTCATATCCAAAGCAGTTTCACTACACGAGCCAGAAACTGAAAAGGTGACTACCATAGCTGGTCTTTTCACTTCAAAAAGAAAGCAAGTCTCCAAATTTCCAAAAATACTTTAGAAACCACCATCCTCTACTACCATCTGTTTACACACACAAAGCATCACTTCACTGAACTCTAGACTACAAAATGCATTAGTCCAAAGTGAAAACAGTCTTGGCAAAAATCCCCAACCCCAGGTCATTTTCCACAACTCCCATTCCACAAAGCCAGCAACTCTGAATGTTTGAAGAGCCAAGAACACAAAACAAATACAAGTAAGAATAACGTACCCCCCCCCCAAAAAAAAAAAACACAGCAACATACTCCAGGGAGAAAAATTACAAGTTTTAAGTTTGAAGCAACTGTCACTTACATTGTTTATGTATCTTTTGTACTGCAACCTACTTATATGCAAAAGCATATTTTCAAAATTTCTGTGTGTTGTTCTCAGTGTGCAATGATATGGATTCTCACAAAAACAAAACTACACACAGTCTCAAGAAGCAGTATACTAAAACTGGACCAAAAAAAAAATTCACCCCATAAGAAAACTACTGAAAATAAAATGCAAGTGTTTTGTTTTCAGAAATGATTATACGCTCAATTTAAAATAACGTAGCCTGAATAAATCCTTAGAAAAAAATAACATTTTCCCCTAAAACCTAACATAGTAACCAAATACAACACAGTAAAGGTGATCATACCCAAGAACAAAGCACTTGTTATAAAAAAATATTTTTTGCATGTTATAATGGAGGTACTCTTTCAAACACAAATAACAATGACACCTAGTGGTAAAGAAATGCACAACAGGCATTGACTTCACATGAAGTTTGGGGGGGGGGGTACAATTTAAATGTAAATTGCCAGCATGATTCCTCTTTTTTTTTTGGCAAACAATTTTTTAGAAGAAAAAATATTTTCAGGCTTCTCTTCTAAAGCTCTGATACTATTTTATAAAATATTAAGATGGCTTGAAATGTAGTATCACCGACATTTGACATCACACAGTCTTAAGATAAAAAGTCCGCAGCGGTAGCGTTGTTGCCTCACAGCAAGGGGTTTTCCCGTTCGATTCTCGGCTGAAGAGCGGAGAGTGCCTTCTGTGTGAAGTCTGCATGTCCCCCCCCGCGGTTATGTGGCATTCGAAAGACATGCGTAAATGGGTGTGCCTTCGTTGATGGTTGGACGTCGAGCTGGCACCTCGGTGTTCATGAAAATCTACTGCCAATCATTAGCGGACCGGAGTTCTGCTGTGGCAACACCTAACCGGGAAAAGCCGAAAGACAAACAACAGTCTTAAGATAAAAAGAGCCCTTTTTTTATGATGGCATAATTATTCCTGCCCAATCTCATGTTTTAATGAAAACATCCTGCTTTGGGCATCTGAAAAAGCCAACTTAATAGCTGATGTAAGTGGCATTTTCTGTAGTGTTCAAATTACCCACACAGCTACTGATATGTCATGCTCAAGATTATGATTTTGAAGTTGTTGCAGTGTTAGCATGCTGCAACATAAGTGGAAAATGTAATATGCATTTATGTCTCAGTTTAAAAAAATCTAATACAAATTCAAGGACAGAGTATATATTTTTGTATGGTGCTTGTAAAACACCTTTGAACTAAAATAACCCGAATGTTTAAGAAATGTGGTAAAAATCACCTTCCTGCAGCTGCAGGCACTGGAGAGTAGCAAAACAAGTCAAGTGTCAACAGCTTGTAGTGTCAGTTTTGACACCTTAGGAACATACCTTTCAAATGTCTAGATTTTTGCCTCATATTTTTGATCTGAGAGAATTGTATACGATAGTGATTCAGAAGCAAAAAATGCAAGTACTCCACGGGTGTAAGATACAGGCGCTTCATATTCCTGCCATTGTACGTCAATGAGCTAGGAAGATATCACTTCCCTATGTCTAGCACAACAGGGTGACAAGTACTAAAACATATGTTCATAGGTAGGTACTAGGCTATCTGCCCGAGGGCATTTATAAGCCTAGCCAGAATGTGTTGGCTTTCGCCGCCCCCCCCTTAGATTAGTTCCCTGTGCCTCTGTCTAGCAGAGACACTGAAGTGATCCCCGGGGTAAGCTTTCTGTTTTCTACCGCTACGGTCACTTCATCTTATGCATTTTAATATTCTGGTATCCCCCTTCCGCTACAATGTGCCAGTCTGATTGTGTGCAGTCTGATATGACTATACCAGGCTCCTTTTTTCCTTCATTTGGTGCTGTTGCTACCCACTTAACTCTTTTTAATCACAAATGTATTCTGCTTTTTTTATTATTGTATTTATCTTGTCATGTTCTAAAATCCCCCTGCACCAAACCTTGCCAGGTATACTCAAATATTTTCTTCATTTCTTCTACATAGCTTTGCATATTAAGCTCTGCTGCATACCACTGACATTAGGATTTACAACAACCCTACTGCTTGCATTAAGGCTGCAGTAAAATGTTCTTTTGTCACACACAGATTTTTGATTCATAGATACATTAGCTGCAATGAGAAACAAGGCTTCATTATAGGCTAATTAGCATGTCTATGATTCACTGTTAACTATGGTAAAAGCGGATCAGCACTTTCCAGTGGCCACCACTGTCAAATAACATAGCACTTTCTGTGGTAGTTAACATTGGTGGCTGCATTGTGTTAGCAACCCTCCTCATTCAGTCTGCCATACAGAAGCACACAGTAAACACACACCACATACCCTGCACCTGTCCCTATTATCAGAACTACAATGATGTTAGTACGTCAATCTCAGTGATACACTGTGGAAAACCACATTAATTTTTTTTTATAAGCAGCACACAGAGTTATGTTAATGCATTAAAATAGCTCAACAAAGATGTAATTAAAAAAAAATTTCAGATCCAAGGTTTGGTTTTCCTTTAAGGATGCAAGGTTGCATACTGTGAAATTTGGGATGACTCCCACTGATCTCTTTACTACAGATGCACACTTATAGGCCTATTTACTCAGGATAATCTGTAGACCATTTGGGTTAAAGCCGTAAAAAATATTTATATTATCATTAAAGTAGTCGGTGCCGTCAAACAAAAAATACAAATTTTCTCCAAAACAAAAGATACAGATGCCGTTTTGTACTTGGCCACTACCTACCTAAACAATCTGGTGATAGACCTAGGACCAGAAAACAAAGCAGCAGAGTGCAATACAACTGACATTATTTTAGCAGACATACAAAACTGCTTGGCAAGGTAGTGTCTCAGCAGCACTCCCAAGTCTATGGGAATGGAGGTACACAGGGTGATAACATCTATAGTTGTATGTAGGTGCTCTCATCTAGCATATCCTTAACTGCTTTAAGCCACTCTCCAAAAATGCTGAAGGGCCTTGGGTTCAAAACCTCTTGCTGTTACAATCAGCCTGAAAGCTGCTGCCCAAAAAGGTTTCAAACACCCGTTTATTTTAAATCGCACTGAAGCAACTTTCCTACTTCAAACAAGTCACCATAACTTCACCTCTCCTTCTGTGAGCAAAGTACATGCATACAAACTGAACAGAAAACAATTAAATTGTTTTTAAAACAACCTACACATCCACTGGAAACCATGCACTTTAAAATGAAGTCAGAGGCAGCTCTATGCAGGCAGCTGAACAAAACTCTATTGTGAGGACACAAATTAAATGCAAACTGTACCTTTTTGCTCATTTCCAGTATCCACAAAGAAGAGTGTGTCATCAGATTTTTCCGAGATAAGACCCCTGAGAAAAATGGTAAAATACATTAAAGCGCAAACACTAAACTTGCAAACACAATACCCTTCATAACAGAAACAAAACAGTAACAGAATGTAAATGTTTAGCTGACAATTAGCAATACTTTTTCTGACAATTGGCAATACTGAAATGTCTCTTTCTGTGGAAGGATCGATACAATGTCTTAGATAAGTACCTGTGCAATCCTAAAGTCGCGTGCAAGTAAGTGCTCACTTTTGAAAACTGTTAAAATGTGTTTCTAATTAATGTACAGTATTAGTCTGCCAACTTGCATGTCTGGGATGTAATAGCTAGGAATTATGTGTGTAAATGTCTGTAAATTAGTCTCTATATGTTTACAAAAATAAATGTAATGGAGGCAACGGAGCACAGCTCTAAAAGTCAAGAGTATTTATTCCAAATGCAAATAGGTGAGCGCTTTCGCAGCCAAAGCCACTTCATCAGACAAACATAATGCAAAGCTGTAATGCTTTTAAATAAGTAGCAGCCAATCATACATCAGAGTCAATTAAGAATAAAAATAATTAAAGACAGCAACTCTTAAAGACAAAGCATCCCAATAATCATCATTAAAAATCAAAAATATACTTTAAAAAGCAAACAAGGATGCAGAGACGTAACAGATAGCCATATAGTCTATCTAAGGGTCTATTAACCAAGGCAGGTTTAATAGAAATCTTGTCATTTAGACCTTTCCCTACGTTTGCTCTCATCCTTATAATCCACTCAAGTTCTTTATTTTCCACCTTAATTCTTATTGGAACCCCCTCTATGGCCCATTTTTACCACTTCTGTAACCATAAATTTAAAAGTATGTAAATTGCCTAACTTGATAACATGTTTGGCTAAGGCATTGGTGTCAGCTTGTCTAGATATATCATAGGTGTGCTCTCTCATCTTATCTCGCAACCTGCGAGTAGTCATCCCAATATAGAAGGAATGGCAGAGAGTACAATAGGCTAAATAAACTAGGCTCATAGTGTTGCAATTGGCACTAGCTTTGAAACACAACCTTTTCCCTGTATTCGGATGTTCAAAGCTTCCCCCACTGTCAATCAAATGACAAAAGTTACAAGTGTTAAAGGGATATGTACCTACAGGTGATTGTGTAAATTCACCTATGTCATGTCTAGGGTGACAGCATATTTTTAAGGGACCTTTTAATTTTATAGGTATTATCTGGGAATCTCACCCACTAACATACGTATTCTCTCATTGAACAAGGGTATGTTCCAGTGTTCAGAGTAGACATCCTGCAAAAGCCTGATGTTACTGGCATAAGTAATATGTATCCTCATCCCATTATTCCTGTTAGCTCTCCACTTGCATGTATGAATTGGAGCGGAGAAGTATGGTTTGCCTTCATATTTTCTTGTCTCAGATACACTAGCTATTGCCATCCCAACTTCTTTTTTTTATTATATCCCCTATCCAGGAATCTTCTAATACAATCAACTCATTGCCCAATATAGAGTCATAGGTTGGTACTGGGCTATCTTCCCGAAGGCATATGTTAGCCCAGCCACGTTGTGTGGTATTCACTGCCCCTTTAGTAGTTCCCTAGACCCTTGTACTAGCAACTAGTACCCTTGGCCCCTATCTAGTAGTGCTGTTGGTGTGATCCCCGGTGTGAACTTTCTGTTACCCATCCACTCATCAAGGCTCCTCTTGAAGAGGAATAGTGAGGGGCTCTGTCTTATGTAGATTGGGACCCTGTTGCATAGTAAGGGAAGTTTCTGCGAAGGGAATCTATCCCTCCAGCATGTTCTATTCATTGTTGTGTTGAGGTTTATATCCCTAGAGCGTGTAGTTCGAGTAGATTTGGTTTTGCTAAGATGGAGCATGTTCAACAATTCTGGGTTGGACATGGCTCTGTATGTTAGACAGAGATCGCCTTTGAAAAAGTGGTATGCAACAGAGAACAGTCTTAGTTTTTTCAATCGTGCTGCATAGGGCAACTGTTTGAGGCCAGTAATCCTCTTGGTTAGGTACCTTTGTGGTCTCTCCAGCTGCTGGAGATGTCTAGTCAGGTACATTCTAACTGGTGCATTGTACTCAATAATGGGTCTGATGAGGGAAGAGTAGAGGGGCACCATTACATCCTTAAATCTTGATGTGAACCCTTTCGTGATCAGATGGGTCACATAGAAGGATTTTCTAACCACTTTGGCAACATGGTTATCAAAGGAAAATAGAAGTTATGTTCTTACCATAACGTTCCATGTTAGTTGTCTTCTTCTCGCCTTCTTCTTGCTGGATGGGTTCGGAGCCGACCTCGGCTCCGACTCGGCCACTCTAAAGCTCGAGAGTTGGTTCCACCAGCTCGAGGCTCCCCTTATATCCCACAATGCTAGGCGAGAGTTACCTCAGATCTCGTTTGTAAGCTAACCCCAGCTTATAATAGTAACAGTATAACTGTAAACAGAGTCCACCTCTAACAACAGGAAGAAAGAAGGGTGACCTACATCCTGAACCAGGAAATATGCATAATAGCATATGTCTAAGAAAGAGGTGGTAGAAAGAGAGGTCACAATCACAACTCCTCTAGGTCTGTCGAGGCCAGGGGGAAGGAGGGTGGGACGCAAGAAGAAGGCGAGAAGAAGACAACTAACATGGAACGTTATGGTAAGAACATAACTTCTATATGTTAAGTTGTCGATCTCGCCTTCATTCTTGCTGGATGGGACCGCGTCCCTAGCACCTTGTCCCGGGTGGCCTAACGGAACAGACTCCTGAGAACAGTGGAACCAAAGTTAGCTCTATGCCTAGAAGCTAAATCCAACTTATAATGAGAAATGAAAGTGTGAGGAGTAGCCCAAGTATCCGCTGCACAAATGGTGTCAATAGGCAGTCTGTCTTGGAAGGCTAAAGAAGTAGCCAAAGCTCTGGTGGAATGGGCTTTAGGTTTATCAGGCAGCTTTTGATGTCTAATTTCATATACAAGGGAAATCAAAGATGTTAGCCATCTGGATAATGATACCTTTGAAACTGAAAGTCCCTTTCTGCTTTCTGCATAGGAGACAAACAGCTGATCAGATTTTCTGAACTGTTTTGTTCTATCCAAGTAGTACCTCAATTGACGGTGAACATCCAGGCAGTGTAATTTTTGTTCAGACCTATTGGAGTATTCTGGAAAAAGACAAGAAGATCAATGCTTTGATCTAGATTTGACGTCGAGACCACCATAGGCAAAAAGGACGGGTTAGTTCAGTAAAGATACTCTGTCCTTATGAAACAAAAGATAAGGAGGACGACAGCTGAGTGCTTGAAGCTCTGAAACTCTTCTAGCTGATGTAATAGCTACCAGAAAAAGAGTCTTCCATGATAATAATTTTAAAGAACAGGAGACTGCAGGTTTGAAAGGGGGGAGAATCAAAGAAGCAAGAACTAAATTTAGGTCCCAAGGAGAAGGAGGATTTCTTATAGGAGGTCTGAGAAGAAAAACTCCTTTCAAAAAGGCTTTGCAAAGCTTGTGGGACATTAAGGCAGATTCAGAAATACCCACATGAAAGTTAGAAATAGCTGCCAATTGAACTTTAAGTGTAGAGGGAGATGAACCTGCATGGAAGAGTTCAGCTAGAAAATCAAGGACTAATTGGATGGAAGCAGTGAAAGGATCTATGTCCTTTCCTTGAGCCCAATATGTGAAGCGTTTCCACTTACTCAAATAAATCTTCCGAGTGGAAGATTTATGGGAAGCTATCAAAATATCTCTAACAGAGTGAGATAATTGAGGAAGCCTGGCTAAGGTTGGAGCTGGAGGAACCAAGCAGTGAGGTTCAGAGAGGGGAGGGAGCGATGAAACTGACCCGACTGATGGATCAAAAGATCTGGAACTAGGTCCAGATTCCACGGTCGCTCAAAAGAAAACGATGTAGAAAGGGGAACCACACTTGTCGAGGCCAGTAAGGAGCAATGAGGATCAATGAGGCCTTCTGAGCGATAGCTTTCTGTATCACTTGAGAGATTAGTGGGAAGGGAGGAAATGCATACAGAAGTCCCGGGGCCAAACTTGGACTAGAGCGTCTCTGCTGGGTTGGCCTGGTAAAGGGAATAGAGTGAAATATTCTCTGCACTTGCTGTTTTGGGGAGTAGCAAAAGATCGCAGCAAGGCTGACCCCACTTGAGAAAAATTTCTCTCACTACAGAGTCTTTCAGAGACCACTCGTGAGGCATGAGTATAGCTCTGCTCAACTTGTCCGCAATTTGATTGGACTTTCCGGGGATGTGCGTTGCTATCAGAAACCGCTGAGAAGAAATCGCCCATTGCCACAGTCTGAGTGCTTCTCGACACAGGTGTATGACCTGGTTCCGCCTTGTTTGTTGATGTACCACACTACAGACATATTGTCTGTTTGGATTGCAATCGTTCCCAAGGGAAGAGAGTCTTGAAGGGCTTGCAACGCTAAAAGCACTGCTCTCATCTCCAGAACATTTATGTGCAAGTGGCATTCGTTTGGTTGCCATGTGCCCTGGACCGTCCTGCCCTGATAATGCCCCCCCCACCTGATCAGGGAGGCATCCGTTGTCAGAGTAGCAACCGGAGGAGGTGGAACAAAGGGTCTTCCCAACAAGAGCTGAGGGGAAGACATCCACCACATGAGATGATTTTTGCACGCTTGCGTGATCATAATGGTGTGAGACATTGGAAGTTGCTGGTATGACCATTGAGTAAAGAGCATCCATTGAAGGATCCGCATGTGGAATCTGGCTAATGGAAGCAGAGGTATGGCCGCTGCCATAATTCCCAACACTTTCAGAACTAACCTGGCTTTGATTCTGTTGTTGTTGAAAAGGAGTGATACCAGTTTGTGAATGTCTGTTATTCTCTGATGTGTTAGTCTCGCAGACATGTTTACTGTATCTAGATTTGCGCCTATGTAAGTAATACTGCGACAAGGCGACAAAACAGACTTTTCGCAATTTATTGAAATACCCAGCTTTTGACAAACGCGAAAAGTGTAATCCCTGGCCATCAGAAGGAGATGCTTGGTGGGAGCTGTGAGGAGCCAGTCGTCCAAATATGGAAACACCTGGAATCCTTGTCGTCTCAGGTGAGAAGCTACCACTGCCATGCATTTGGTAAACACCCGGGGGGCAGTGGTGAGACCAAAGGGCAGGGCCCTGAACTGAAAATGACTGGTTCCCAGCCTGAAGCGGAGGAATCTTCTGGAGCGTCTGTTCATTTTATGTGATAGCACGCATCCTGAAGGTCTATAGAGCACATCCAGTTTCCTTTGCCCAAAAGGGGAAGGATGGATTGCAGCGTGACCATCCGAAATTTTGTTTTCTTGACTGATCTGTTCAAGACAATGAGATCCAAAATTGGTCTCCAGTCCCCTGTTTTCTTTGGAACTAAAAAGAACCTTGAGTAGATTCCGGATCCTTGCTGGTCTGCTGGAACTGGCTGAATTGCTCTTTTTGCAAGCAGTTTTGAAATCTCTAAAACCGCTAGATCCCTTTGAGCGGGTGGAACATCTGGAAGGGATTTTTTTGACTGATTTGGAATGCGAAGAAAGGGGATAGAATAGCCTTTGGAAATGATGGACTGTACCCATTTGTCTTGAGTCAGGGATAGCCAGGCTTCTGGGTACAGTGACAATCTTCCCGACTGCCTCGAAGATGGGCAGTCGGGCAACACCTCAGGGATGCTGAAAGGGCTGGTCAGGGAAGGCTTCCCGATTGCCCTGGTTCTGCGGACCCCCCCTGCCCCTAGGGCGACGTCTACCATTGTTATTCCCGCCTCTGCCTCTGGCAGGGAAACGACTCTGTGCGTCAGGCGAAGTCCCTTGAGATTGTTTACGGAACCACATCTTTCCACCTTTCTGGCCTTTGGGGTAAGGCCTAGAAGGAGTAGAAAAACGGACTCCAATGGCAGAAAGGGTCTTGCCATCAGTTTCGCACCTAGTCAAGGTTTCTTTCACTTGAGGACCAAAGAGGGATGATCCATCAAACGGGGAGTTAGTGAAAGACGTCTTGAAGGGGTCCGCAAAATTGCATAGCCGCATCCAGGCATGCCTACGTAAGGCCACACCTGTCCCTGCGGCTCTGCTCGCTCCATCAGCCGCGTAAGAAAGAAGGCATGGAGGAGTTGGTTATGGAGTTAAGGGTAGCCAGCTGCGTGTTCATCTTATCTTGGAAACCCGCAGCTGTAGGGTCCTTTAACATTTCACTCGCTTCCTTGATCAAGTCCCTTTGAAGACGAGTAAAATGGCACAGGTAGTTCAGCGAACGCATGGTAAATGTCGCTGGCGAGAACATCCGCTTCCCGTACCTGTCCATGGACCTAGATTCCTTGTTAGGTGGATGGACAGGTACTGAAGGATCGGCTAGCTCCTTCTTAGTGGCAGCAGCTACCACCATAGCATCCACAGAAACTCCTTTTGTTAAGAACTGTTTGTCTGCTGGTGCCATTATGAACTTGGAGGGTCTCCTGGGAGTGGGGTCCACTGAATCAGGAGCCGTCCATGCCTTCTTAGCAACCACCTGCATGAGGGGGTCAAAGGGGGGGGACACCCAGGAGGTGGAAGGGCGAGAGCCAAACGCCTCAAGATACACAGATTCGTCCTCCGAAGGGTTGAGGGCTGGCCAATTTCCCCTCTGTTTCAGGATCTCCAGAATGTCTGCAAATGAGACATC
Organism: Protopterus annectens; assembly: GCF_019279795.1. Lineage (NCBI taxonomy): Eukaryota > Metazoa > Chordata > Ceratodontiformes > Protopteridae > Protopterus > Protopterus annectens. The sequence continues at coordinate 766,322,152 of NC_056725.1, forward strand.
TTCAGAAGGGGAACGGGGGGAACCCTCAGAATCATCCAAATCTGTGTCTGACGTGATGGACTCAAGTGAGTCAATGTGTTTCCTCTTACACTTCCTCTTCCGAGGGGCTCTTCTGCCAAATCAGGAGAGGCCTCGGAAGAGGATGAAATCCCCACAGGGGGTTCCTGAGGAGCTGGCTCTCTGCGGTCCGGGATGAGGGAGTGAGTCGACTTAACCTGAGGCACTGTAGAGGGAGGGGCGGACGGAGCCGACTGTGGAGTAGAGCCAGGCTCTAACACACTCCGCATGACCTCGAATGCACCCCTGTCAGGCAGAGCCAGAGGTCCCGCTCCGAGAAGCTAAGAACCCCCTCGGCACCGACAGTGATGGCTCCGAGGCGATGTCGGAGCCGAACTCACCAGCGCCCGAAGCACCGAGAGGGAGAGGGGGTCGGACAAGGGTCCGATGCCACTCACCCCTCAGAGCCGACGAGGGAAGTCCGGCGCCGAGATTCTTCCAAGGAAGAAAACTGAGCCGCAGCGGGCGAAGACAATTGTATCGGCTCCGACGCTATCACAGTCTCGGTTCCGGCCGACCCGGCTCCGAGCTCAAGAGAGTCGAAGGAGGCATATGTTGATGGACCGCGGCAGGCATCGACTGATGAGTCGGGCTCTGAAGCATCTGGGCCAGTGCCTCGGACTTAAGAAGTCGACTCACTACCCTCTGAAGGTCATGATCCGACAGCCTCGATGACCTAGAGGAGTGAGATCTTTGGCTCCGTTCAGACAGCAGGGGAGATCCTGGAGGCGAATGAACGGAGCCAAGAGATGGTGACCTGGACCTCTTCCTAGTTGTCGGCTCCGAAGGTCTGGTCGGAGCCGACATGGGAACTTCTACTACCTCGGCTCCGGCCGGAGCCGAGGGAGCCACAGAAACTGTGGACTGAGACTTATCGGCTCCAGCCGGAGCCGATGAAGGCAGAGGTTGAGAAACCTTAGGTCTCGGCTCAGTTGTCGGAGCCGAAGACCTAGATGCCTTAGAGGGTTTCCCTGTTGAAACAGATAGGGAATCCTCTGGCTTGAGTAAGCCTCTTAATATCAATTTATTTTTTCTTTCCTGCAGGACCCTGGGGCTGAAGCCATGGCACACAGCACAGGAGTCCTGCAGGTGCAAAGGCCCCAGACAGTAGACACAAGAAGTGTGAGCGTCTGTCAGAGACATTTTCTGACAGCACGCATCACACTTCTTGAATCCAGAGACCTTTGCTTCCTTAGACATTTTTTAACAGGTGTAAACAAACACACACACAAACACACTAATTACACCCTGTCAAGTTTAAATTATAATAAAAAAAACCACTAACTAGGATTTTAAAATAATACACACACTCCACTAGGGAAGAGAAAAGGCCTGTAGGCCCAAGGGAAGAACCTAAAGTTCTTGAGGGAAAAAAACGGGAATTTTTTAGAAGGGCATAAAAATTTCTCTAAACTAAGGGAAATAAGTAAAAATATTAAAATTAAAGGGGTTTTGATAGACTAAATTACACAAGAAAAAGTCACTTACCAAGAACCGGTAGAAAACCAACCTCGATAGTTTAGCGGCAAACGAGATCTGAGGTAACTCTCGCCTAGCATTGTGGGATATAAGGGGAGCCTCGAGCCGGTGGAACCAACTCTCGAGCTTTAGAGTGGCCGAGTCGGAGCCGAGGTCGGCTGCGAACCCATCCAGCAAGAATGAAGGCGAGATAGACAACTTAACATGCCAACTATCTACGTGGGTCCCTAGATCCCTTATTTCTTCTTCAGATTTCAGGGGATTACCTCCTATGTTGTAGTTTGCGGGTACTCTGTTTTTTTCCAAAGGGGATTACTATGCATTTTTTTGCATTTAGCTTGAGACCATGGCTTTGACACCATGCATCAGCTCATTTAGGCCCTTCTGGAGGATCTCCATGTCGGCCGGAGACTCTATTATAGCACCCAGTTTGCAGTTGTCTGCAAACTTAGTCAGCCACAGCCCTTCCGTGCTTGCCTGTACTTCTGGGAAGTATACGCCAAACAGGAGGGGCCCCAGGACAGAGCCCTGAGGCACGCCACTCGTTACTGGTCTGGATTCGGACATAGATCCCGCTACTCTTACTTTATGGGATCTGAGAGCCAGTTTGCGATCCATCTTGTGACGTAAGGGTTTATGCCCAGGCTGGTGAGCTCATTAATAATACCCGAATGGGAAATGGTGTCAAATGCTTTAGCAAGGACAAGGTAAGCAGTGTGTACCTCCTTTCCCTTATCTATAGCCTGAGTAACTGTCTCACAGAAATCCACCAGGTTCAGGAGGCATGATCTACCCTTGACGAAGCCGAACTGTGTGGGGTCTAGCGACTGGAGGTTCCCAATCTCTCCATTTAGGAGTTCCATAATGATTCGCTCCATAGCCTTACAGATCAAACTGGTCAGGCTTATTGGTCGGTAGTTCCCAGGATCAGTTGTGGCCCCACCCTTGTGTAGCGGGACCACCATTGTCGTGCACCATTCTATGGGCACATATGCTGTGGAGAGGCTGAGACTGAACAGGGTATTAAGATGCGGGGTTAATTCCTTTTGGAGCTTGCGTATGACATAGCCTGGGACACCATCTGGTCCCATGGAGGCAGTGTTTTTAGCTTTAGATAGAGCCTTGTTAACCAACCTTGTTAACCAACGTATCAGTAATAATTGAACTTACACAATCCCATAGAATGGTAATAGGCCCTGTAGGTGGTGAGGGGGGAGAGAAATTTGCACTGAACCTGTCAGCCAAGATGGTGGCAATGTCAGAAGGGTCAGTGTAATTTGTTCCATTTTGTACTAGCTCAAACAGACCTGAGCGTTGCCATTTAGGTTTTTGATGTACCCATAGAAGGCCTTATGGTTATCCTTGGCAACTTTCTTTTCAAAATTAGCTTTAGTTGACTTGATGAGGGCCCTCAATTTCTTACTAATGCTGATCAGGGATGATTTTTCTACTTGAGATTTGGCCTTTTTTTGTACAAGTCTCCTCCTTTTATTGTAAAGTTTGCTTATGGCCGGGGTCCACCAGACTGGTTTCTTCTTGCTTGAAGAAGGAGTCTTGGTTTTATTTGGGATAGCACGGTCCATGCAATCCTGAAGATGCATATAGAGTGCCTTGGTGTAGGATTCCGCATCCTGGATATCATTATCCTTCTGCAAGGATATAGTGAAGCTTTCCACTTCGGATGCAAGTAGTTTGAAGTTTGCTTTGGAAAAGTTTTTGACTATGGTTTCTTTGATTGGGGGAGGTGGAGGAGTGAGGATGTCCAGGGTTATCAGTTTGTGGTCGGATCTGACCAAGGAGGGGGTGATAACGATTAACATCTGCTGTTAATCTAGAGACCGTTAGCGCCTATCCTGTAACAATGTTCTTAAATAACTTGAATGCTAATACTTCTTCTGTCTTTTGGCTTTTCCTGGTTAGGGGTCGCCACAGCGGAATTCCGGTCCGCTAATGATTGGCAGTAGATTTTTATGTGCTGGCTTGCCGGGCCTAAAGCACAACCTTCAACGAAGGAACGCCCATTCACGCATGTCGACACACAGAAGACGCTCTAACTGAGAATCAAACGTGCAACGTCTAACTGTGAGGCGACAACGCTACCGCAGCACCACCACCGCAGTCCAACTTGAATGCTAGCACTGATTTTCTTAAATTTTCGGCCAATACCTCTTCTAATTCCATTGAGTTTTTGGGTGTTAAAGTTAACAGAAAGACAACTGGTGACTTCACCACTGATTGCTACAGAAATACTTTTGTCCACTGACATAGTATGCATCCTGAGCATGTATTTAAGAACATTGTTACAGGACAGGCGCTAAGGGTCTCTAGATTAACAGCAGATGACTCTATACTGGGCAATGAGTTGAATGTATTAGAAAAAAAGATTCCTGGATAGGGGATATAATAAAAAAGAAGTTGGGAAGGCAATAGCTAGTGTATCTGAGACAAGAAAATATGAAGGCAAACCATACTTCTCCAGTCCAATTCATACATGCAAGTGGAGAGCTAACAAGAATAATGGGATGAGGATACCTATTACTTATGCCAGTAACATCAGGCTTTTTCAGGATGCCTACTCTAAACACTGGAACATATCCATGTTCAATGAGAGAATACGTATGTTAGTGGGTGAGACTCCCAGATATACCTATAAAAATAAAAGGTCCCTTAAATAAATGCTGTGTCACCCTAGACATGACATAGGTGAATTTACACAATCACCTGTAGGTACATACCCCTTTAATACTTGTAACTTTTGTCATTTGATTGACAGTGGGGGAAGCTTTGAACATCCGGATACAGGGAAAAGGTTGTGTTTCAAAGCTAGTGCCAATTGCAACACTATGAACCTAGTTTATTTAGCCTATTGTACTCTCTGCCATTCCTTCTATATTGGGATGACTACCCGCAGGTTGCGAGACAGGATGAGAGAGCACACCTATGATATATCTAGACAAGCTGACACCAATGCCTTAGCCAAACATGTTACCAAGTTAGGCAATTTACATACTTTTAAATTTATGGTTACAGAAGTGGTAAAAATGGGCCATAGAGGGGGTTCCAATAACAATACGGTGGAAAATAAAGAACTTGAGTGGATTATAAGGATGAGAGAAACATAGGGAAAGGTCTAAATGACAAGATTTCTATTAAACCTGCCTTGGTTAATAGCCCTTAGCCAGACAGTCCGTTACGTCTCTGCATCCTTGTTTGCTTTTTAAAATATATTTTTAATGATTTTTAATAACTATTGGGATGCTTTATGTCTTTAAGAGCTGCTGTCTTTAATTATTTTTATTCTTAAATTGACTCATGTATGATTGACTGCTACTTGGTGTTGAAGTAGTGTTGTCGCCTCACAGTAAGACGTTGTCCTGTTCGATTCTCAGCTAGAGCATCTTCTGTATGGAGACATGCGTGAATGGGCGTACCTTCGTTGAAGGTTGTGCGTCAGGGCCGGCAACTCGGCACGTAAAAATCTACTGCCAATCATTAGCAGAACGGAATTCCGCTGTGGCGACCCCTAACTGGGAAAAGCCGAAAGACACAACAGCAGCAGCTTTATATTAGGTTTGTCTGATGAAGAGGCTTTGGCTGCGAAAGCGCTCACCTATTTGCATTTGGAATAAATACTTTGACTTTAGCTGTGCTCTGTTGCCTCCATTATTTTTGTTTTTTGTATGCTTGTCTTACTGGAGGAACGGTTTACCTACACCATTACATTTGTTTTTGCTGCTTAGTCTCTATATGTTGTCTGCACATAGAGTCTGGAGACACAGACTTTCGTTCAGTTTTTGCAACCGTGTGATTTCTGAAGGAAAATAAAATTTATTTCGACTTAGACAAATATTTTTGTTGACCAAATTAGTTTCCAGTCATCACAATGTATTCAGATAGGCAGTTTCTCTAACACAGCTGTGAACAAAGATAAAGCAGCACAGCAACAAATAAAATTAATACAGTTTCAAGACATTCTATCATCTTACGGTGTTACACATAAAAAACTCTTAAGCTAATATTATGCTTCTTCACATCACTACTTGATACACAAAGCTGTTACATATGAAAACACATTACTTAGCATTTGCATCTACAATTTTCCCCCCCTTTTTAACTAAAACACTGTGCAAACAGATTGTCTGGAGCTTGGATGACTAATGGTACGAATGAAGTAGAAATTCTAGGAAAAGGTAATAAAAATATCTTTCTTTAGCCAAATTTGAGTTACTGAAATGGCACTTTGTGCCACATTCTTTGATGCTATCCAATTCAACAAGCTAATGATACCAAGGTGAGCAACACAGTTTGTACATCATTAGCAATAGCAGAAGCACTACTAGACAAGGGTAGAAATGCACTCAGAATGAGGAAGTTTGGTGCAATCTCTCCTTTGACATAGAACAGGAAAATGGAAAATATGAATTAAAGTAGGAGAGAGTAACAACGTGTCTATAAAACTGATGCAAAACAAATACAAACTCAGATACTGTTTCTTGTGGTAGGTAATTCAAATATTTAACTTTGCCCCCGTTTACTGAGCAGAGTTGAAAGCAGTAGCAGAGAGGATATGCAGCAGCTCCTAGGATGTTATGCAACTGCTGTAACATTCGAAGAGCCACGAAAAAACAGTGGTGCAGTCCACGGTTCTCCATTATCACTAATAGTTTCATGTACATCATGCCTCCTGTTGGTTATTCAGATGGAGGGTTTGGCTACATGCTGGACAAAAAATGTCATACTACATAACAGAACGCTGACCGATGTTAATAGTTGTGTTTATCTATATAATACTAAATGTTATTCTACAACAATGTTCTACTTTAAAATGTTCCCTCAACTACGGTGCAAATAGGTAATGTGGAAATAACCATGTGGGATACTTTACTTGACAAGCACAAAGGAAGCTATCTACATACGATTATACAATGCCACTACACAAAGTAGAGAAAAAAATGGACATATGAAGAAACTTTGGAAAGATGAGGGAGTGATGAGAGGTGACAAAAGCATTGTTCAGCTGTATATGGTCATAAGGTATCAGGTCAAACAACTGTATGTGGCATGTGGGTGTAAGTGGCACAGAGAAGAAAGCACTGGGTTTACAATAATGATTAAAAAACAGGCAATTAAATAAGACCTAGGAGATGAACTGTGGTAACTGTACTAACTGAACAAACTGGGATGCGAAAGAAGAACACTAATAAGTAGACGGAGGAAATGGCTACTTGACTTTTAACTAAAAAGCATCCAAACTTGTTTAATATGCATTTGGATCTGTTTAACAGATAAGGAAATAGAGTCAATAAGCTATCGTATTTACCATTTTTTCCAATGTATTTTATGGAAGCTGTACACCTTACAAACGTACCATAAACAGAAAGGCAATCTGTACCAGGATTCCGATATCGCAAACTCCAACTCGGCACACATTAAGGTGGTTCTACTCAATGCCAGAAATCTTTACAAAAAAATAAATAAATAAATGCCAGAGTCCAACGCCCTCGTGCAACTTAAACATGTACACGTGTGTTTAGAGAGACATGGTTTCAAAGCAAAGAAAGTACTTCTATTCCTAGATTTAGTACCAATTATAACTCTCCATATGGCAGTAGCGTTGCCAATCTGTTTGTTGCCTACTGGGAGAAGTACCTTTTTAGTTATCCAGCATTTGTAGAGTGTTCCAAAATATACACTTGTTTCCTTGACGACATCTTCCTGTTGATCAAAGGGAATGAGGACTCTGCTTTAAAGCTCATTGCCCACATGAATACCTCTACAGAATTCCTAAAATTTACGCACCATTTCTCGACTTGCCAGATAGATTACCTTGATGTCCAGCTAACTAAGGACTTTGACAATAGTAGATTTTGCTCATCTATTTTTAGGAAGGCAACGTATTGCAATTCATTTTTGCATTTCACAAGTTGCCACCCTTGGAAGCAGAAGCGTTCTATTGTTAAGGGGCAACTAGTTAGGGCGGCGCGTATGTGCAGTACCGATGTTTCCTTTGACAAAGAGTGTTCCCTCCTTTCTGACATGTTCCCGAATCGAGGTTACCCTTTAAGCCTCATTGCTGATCTAAGATGTGAAGTATCAGCCAAACGCTTGAATGGCACTTGTTTACCTCTGTTATCACCTAAAGAGCAAAATAATGTCATTGGCACTTTAGGCACTACCCCTAGTCCACGCTTGAACGTATCATTGGGGACAGTGGTTAACCATGAAGTTACTCCCAGTTGCAATAGCACTAATTTTTCTACTGCTTTTATTTCCTCATTTAATTTAAATTCTGGATTTCTATGTTCTATTATTCGTAAAAACTGGTACTCCATCACCAATTCTGGGTTACAAGAGAGACTGGGTCTTACCCCCTTGTTTACATTTAAAAGGGGCAACAATCTTAAAGATTTATTGCAAAAAAAACAAACACATGACCCCATGGCAAGAAATAAAGGCACATCCACTTGCGGGTGTTGTAAGTGGTGCAGGTACCTCCGTGTAGGTAACTCTTTTTCCATCGGTAAGAGGAAATATGTAATTAACCATAAGATCAACTGCATCACTAGATCTATTGTTTACATCGCTTTTTGTGAATGTTGCCCTGCATTTTATGTTGGGAAAACGGACAGGCGTTTTTTGACCGTATATACCAACACTTGTATGCTATTAAGAACAAGAGAAGCGACAATGCTCTTTCTAAACACATCTTAAGCAATGGGGGTCATAGCTTTCAGTTTATGGGCATTGAAAACGTTAAATTAGCTATTAGGGGTGGTCCTCAATCTTTAATTTTAGAAACCCGTGAGTTAGAGTGGCAGCTACAACTGGATGCCTTCTCTTACCCAGGATTGAACGATAATTGTAACATAGCGTCCATTTTAAAATACAGAAGCTACCTTAGGTAACTCTTGGTTTACCTTTAAAGTTTTTGTGTGAATCTTAGGATTTAGTACTTTGTCCAGCCTGGTATTATTTTGGTGAAAAAGAATAATATTTTTTCTGTCAATACTTTCATTTATTATTTCCTGTCACGGGCTTGTATAACCTTTTTAAACTACATTTTTCTTGTCTACCTATGTGTACTTTGTTAACATTGAGGTAAGTTATTTTTACCAGTCTGAATAGATTACGTTCAACTACCTGTTATTATACCTATTTTTAAACCTTGTCTAGATTATACATTCTGTGGCACACATTTTTTATTTAGGTAGCATTGAGTCAGGTTTCCTCCACATGTTTGCATTGATTACATGTTTTTTGGTGTCAAATATACATTATATACTTTTAAATCATACTCTTTGCTGTATATACCTTTAACTGCATTCATCCCGTTACTACGAGGATGTGACATCATCAATTGTTTTTATGAAGGTTTTTTAAAAAGGCTTGAGTTTCCTGCCTTTCAAATGCTGATGAAGCTCCTGTCTTTTCAGGGGCGAAAAACGCTGTTTTACTGTTTGGAATAAAGTGCGTTTACATTTTTTAACCTTTGGCTCTTTAGGACACCGTTTTTTTGCTTTTTTAAAAGTTTTTAAAAAGGACACTAACGCATATGCTCTGCTTCATATTACCGTGTTGAAGAACATTAAAGGACAGGAGAAAAGGAGGGAAGAGGTAACTAAGTAAAAAATTTTTGTTCACTCCGGAGCAGCTCTTTTGAGTGTGCACCTTTAACCCCTAGTGGGCGTGGCTTAAGCCTTTAAAAACTTAGTTATCACCTTAGAGTTCTAGAAAACTCTCATTGGAAGAGGTCAAATATCAATAGAGTTGTGTTTGCCATCACATATGGCTCAAGACAAAATATCCTGGTACCTTATAAGCAACATGGTTTTGGAATTATTAATGCAAATATGAACAATCCATATTTGATGCCTAGAGGAGCAGTAGGGGTTAACTGCAGAAGACGCCTGGAGGAGCACTCGGCTGTAATGAGTTATTTTTGTAAGACATACAGCAAGCATTTTCAGTTATTTGGGTGTATTGCAGGGATACAAAAGTAAACGAGTATCTTTTTTCCCTTTTTAATTCTACCCGATTTGTTTTAAGAAATGTTTGCACTGCAATGCAAGAGAAGAAAGCCTGGAGAAAAGCATGTTTAAGACAACAGGCTGTAATCTTGGGTTGTTGAGGTTCAGGTTTGGATATAAAAGTATACAGAGCATGATACAATTAAAACTGATACTTTCTTACTTTTGCATACGGGAATGACTGGATTAAGGCCCTTGGCTTGTTCCAACACGTTTTTAGTGGAAGGAAAAAGTCCTGCTTTAGCAAATGCATGTTCACAATGCACCACGAAAAGCCTGTAGCTGAAGGCAACTGTGCATCTAGTTCTCATGTTTCTAATAGAGACAAGCTGATAAGGGGTAATAAAAATAGAATACCTTTTTTCCAGTGGCTAAATGAAACTGTTTTTTTTTTTCAAAATATTCAAGTTTTATTTCTACATATGGGAGAGGAATAAAGATAAGACAAAACAAAACAGGCAGCACAAGGCTGTACCATGCATCCTAGCATGGAGAACCTTCATTGTGGATTAATTCAAGCTTGTGAGTGTAGCTGTCAATCTGTGACAACCTTTCATATTAGGAGGGTTAAACGTCATCATTTGAAAATGTACATAGTTGTGTGCGTTTGTATTAAAGTTAACAGGTTCTGGGGGTGTTTCAGTGTTTTCATTAAAACAAAATGTTTTGTAATAGCAAACATATCAGTATAACATCAACTTGCCAAACAGTGTATGCATGTAACACAGGATGAAACTTGACATTAAAAAATACAAGCGGTTATAATAGGTGGGAATAATGACTTGTCATAATGGCACCATTTTCCATATTAATCTTTAAACATAAATGGCCTCACAGTTTTTATAATTATATATATATATATATATATATATATATATATATATATATATATATATATATATATATATATAAAAATAAAATGTAGTGAACTATATTAAAAAAATGCAGAGTGCAAATAGGTATGCTACAGGGATGGTTATTCAGTAGAATATTTGGGGCAAAGGAAAAGGGAGTACTTGTACTAATTGCTAGAAGCTAGCCAAAAGTGATAGAAGAAGAAAAAAAAGACTATAATGGTAGATTTGTAGTGCTAAGGGACTACTGGCAATGGAGGAGGATTACACTGGCATGTATTTACATTCCACCGAAAACTGCTATAACGGACCTTAAGAAAAATTCTGTGAGAAATAATCGGTTGGAATATTACTTATAGGTGAGGACTAGAATTTGATACGCAATAATGTTAATGTACCTGGGGTATGGAATATGTGAATTCAGTAACTGGAGCTTTACATATTCTGCAAGGTACAAAAAAAATGGGGTAGGTCAGATAGAAGTTATATTTCACAGGAACATGTGCATTTAATTGAAATTTTTGATACAAATCAAAGAACTACTTCAGGTCACTTGCCAATAATAACTAAAATAAAAACGAGACACTGGTGCTTCCCCACCTATCTGGTGAAGAGAGAGGAATTTAAGAAATGGGCATGGAAATTATTCCGAATTACTAGGGGGACAGAAATTTCTTCTGAAAATACAGCTAAGGAGTGAGATAAAATTCGACTTGAGTATAAATATAGTGTGGGGGGGGGGGGGACCACAAGGCGTAACAAATTATTTAGGGGAACTGACAAGGGAAATCTCACAAAACAAGAAGAACAGAAGCAACTGCAGAGTGCCAAGGAGAAAATAAGGGACTACACTGATAACATGCATGCTTTTTTTTTTTTTTGGAAAGCTCCACAGCACAAAAGCGTTCCGTACAATGGCTCAGGCAACAGAAAGTAAAACCGGTTGATGCCAAGCTTAGGGAGCCTATAACAAGGAAAATAACCAGAGATCCTGTAGAGGTATTAGAAATATTTAGAAAGTTTATGAAAATCTGGACAAAGCAGAGAAATGTGGAAATCAAGAAAAAAAGTACAAAGTAATTAAATACGCAAAGATTAGAGGTAGACGGGGCTCAGGTATTAACACTTAGGATAGGAGGAGATGAGATAAAAATGGTAATGTATAACCAATTTACTGAAAAGTCTTCAGGAATAGATGGCATTCCTGTGGAAGTCTGGAAGAAAGTGATAAAGACCTGCAAGGCTTTGTTTAACAGTATTTTAAAAAGGAGGAGAAGCACCAACATCCAGAAAGAAAGTGGTGATGGCTGTAATACCTAAAGATCGCGAAGACCCATCAGATCCAGCTTCATATAGGTCCATTTCAATTCTAAACCATGAAGTGTTTATATCTATAATGGTCAAAAGAATGGCAAACGTGACACCAAAATTGATAGATATGGACCAATGTGTTTTTGTGGAGGGGAGGCAAACACAAGACAACATTAACAGAACAATAATGATCCAGAGGGAAGCAGAATTTAAGAAAATACCACAGTTGTTGCAGAGGCTTGATGCAGAAAAAGTATTCCAGAGGGAGATGGGAATTTAAGAGTAGGGCAACGGAAGCATTTGCATTCCCTGATAAAATTATAAGGCTGATTGGGAGGATATAGGAGGCGAAAATTGAAGTGTGCATTGGGGTTATTACTCTCTCATACGTTCTGTTTGAACAGAAAAACCTGACAGGGGTGTCCTCTTTTCCCTTTATCTGCATTATTTTTAGGATACAATTGGTACAGTAATCAATAAATGTCAGCTTTATTTTTAGAGGATATTTTACACCTGATTAAAAAATAAATAAATAAATAAAACAGACATTTCAGTATTAGGTTCATAGCAAAGTACTGGGCTATCTGCCCGAGGGTATCTATAAGCCTAGCCAAAACGTGTTGGCTTTTGCTACCCCCTTAGATTAGTTCCCTGTGCCTCTGTCCAGCAGAGCCACTGCAGTGTTAGTGAGGGGCTCTGCCTAATGTAGATTGGAATCCTGTTCCAAAGCATGGGAGTCTATGGGACAGGAATCTATCCCTCCAGCACATTCTATTTATCGTTGTGGTGAGGTTTAGATCCCTAGAGCGTGTGGCCCTCGGGGGATTTTTTTTTTTTTTTTTAGGTGGAACATGTCCATCACTTCTGGGTTGAACGTGGCCTTGTATGTCAGGCAGAGATCACCTCTGAGTAAGCGGTATGCAACTGAGTACAGCTGGAGTTTCTTCAGTAGGGAAATCTGTTTGAGGCCAGTAATCCTCTTGGAGAGGTACTTCTGTGGTCTTTCCAGCTGTTGCAGGTGTCTTGTAAGGTACATCCCAAGTGGGGCGTTGTACTCTATGATGGGTCTGATGAGTGACAATTAGAGGGGCACAATAACCTCTAGATGCGAACCCTTTTGTGATTAGGTGGGCCACATAGAAGGATTTTCTAACCACCTTGGCAATACGATTATCAAAGGAGAGATTACTGTCTACTTGGGTCCCCAGATCCCTTACTACATTTTCTGTATTTCGGGGACCATCACATATGTGGTAGTTTGCAGGTACTTTGTTTTTCCAAAGGGGATGACTATGTACTTTTTGGCATTTAGCTTGAGGCCCTGATTTTGACACCAGGTATCTGTCTCAGTATGACCCTTCTGGAAGATGTCTGTATCAGCCAGAGAGTCAATTATGGCCCCCAATTCGCAGTAGTCTGCAAACTTGGTCAGCCATTGTCCTCCTGTACTTGCCTGTACCTCTGAGAAGTTTTTATCGAACAGGAGTCGTCCCAGGACTGAGCCCTGGGGGACGCCACTTGTGACCGGTTTAGAGTCGGACCTAGAGCCTGCAACTCCCACCATATGGGTTCTATCCGTGAGCCATCCATTTTGTGACGTAGGGGTTTATGCTCAGGCTGGTGAGCTTGTCTATAATACCAGAATGGGGAATGGTGTTGAAAGCCTTTGCAAGGTCTAGGTAGGCTGTGTGACCTCCTTTCCCTCGTCTAAAGCCTTTGTAACTGTCTTAAAGAAGTCCACCAGGTTTAGGAAGCATGATCTGCCCTTAAAGCCAAACTGGGTAGGGTCCAATGTTTGGAGGTTGCCAATGTCTCTGTTAAGGAGTTTCATGACAATGCGCTCCATAGCCTTGTAGACCAGGCTAGTCAGGCTTATAGGGCGATAGTTCCCGGGGTCCGTTGTGGTTCCACCTTTGTGGAGTGGGTTAACTGTTGCTATGTGCCACTCTATTGGTACGTAGCCTGTAGATCCGTTGTGGTTCCACCTTTGTGGAGTGGGTTAACTGTTGCTATGTGCCACTCTATTGGTACGTAGCCTGTAGAGAGGCCGAGTTTGAAGTGTGTTTAGGTGAGGGTTAGTTTATTTTGGAGCTCGTGTAAGACAGAGCCTGGGACACCATCCGGTCCCACTGAAGCTGTGTTTTTGGCTTTGGATAGGGCTGTTTTAACCTGTGTGTCAGTGATTGCTGGGGCTCTACATTCTTCTGGTATGGTTATGGGCCCTTTAAGGGGATAAAGTTTGCGCAAAACCTGTATGGCAGAATGATGGCAATATCAGTCGGTTCAGTGTATTTTGTGCCATTTTGCACTAACTCAGAGCAGATCTGAGAGTTTCCACTTAGGTTCTTGACATAGCTGAAGAACGCTTTCTGGTTATCTTTGGAGTCCTTGGCAAGTTTTCTTTCGAAGTTGGCCTTGGATGATTTTACGATGGATCGTAGTTTCTTGCTGATACTGATCAGTGATGTCTTTCCTTCTTGGGATTTTACTCTTCTGTGCTAGTTTCCTCCTTCTGTTGTATAGCTTGTTTATAGCAGGGGTCCACCAGACTGGTTTCCTTTTCTTGGAGGAGTGAGTCTTGGTTTTGCTTGGGATAGCACGATCCATGCACTCTTGTAGGTGCTCACCGAGTGCCTTTGTAAGGGATTCAGCAGCTTGGACAGTGTTGTCCTTCAGCATGGGGGCTGTGAACCTTTCCACCTCGGTCTTAAGTAAAGTGAAGTTTGCTTTTGAACAGTTTTTCACGGTGGTTTCCTTGACTGGGGTGGGGGCGGAATGTGGATATTCAGCGTGATTAGTCTAGTGTCTGATCTAACCAGCAAGGGGTTGACCTCCTATGTGGAACACCGGTCACCCATGTTGGTGATGACCAGGTCCAATATGTTGTCAACTCTGGTGGGGGTGTTGACCAGTTAATCCAGGGCATTCAAGTTTATAACATTTTAGGAAGCGTTGTGCAAGGAAGTTAGTACTCGAGTAGTTCTCACAGTTAATGCTTGGGTAACTGAAATCACCCAATATTAGGGTGTTTGTGGAACACTGTGGAACCCAGAATTGTTGAACATGCTCCATCTTAGCAAAACCAAATCTACTCAAGCTACACACTCTAGGGATATAAACCTCAACACAACAATGAATAGAACATGCTGGAGGGATAGATTCCCTTCGCAGAGACTTCCCTTACTATGGAACAGGGTCCCGATCTACATAAGACAGAGCCCCTCACTATCATTTTTCAAGAGGAACCTTGATGAGTGGATGGGTAACAGAAAGTTCACACCGGGGATCACACCAACAGCACTACTAGATAGGGGCCAAGGGTACTAGCTGCTAGTACAAGGGTTTAGGGAACTACTAAAGGGGCGGTGAATACCGCACAACGTGACTGGGCTAATATATGCCTTCAGGCAGATAGCTCAGTACCAACCTATGAACCTATAACATTCAGGGACAGTTTCAAGTCTTTTCCACATACAAAATTAAAGTAGATAAATAAGACAACAGCTGTAAACTATGTGCCCACAAACAAATTGTTTCAGAAATATCTATATTTAAGGGGACATTACAAAATGAAGAATTTAGAAGTATGGATTAAAAAAAGATTCCATTATGGCAAGGATGTGTGGGAAGAGACTGAACAGAAGATAAAACAAAAACTGAGGAATTGGAAGCTCTATTTTATGGATATGAATAGCTAGATATTAGAAGTGACAATGTTTTATCCTTTAGTTTTATATACAGGTCAGGCGCATTTTTATAAACCAGAGGAGAAGTTGTGGATATCAACTAATAAAGAGTTGAAGGATTTTATCTGGGAGAGGAAGAGGACAAGAGTTAAGTGGGATAGGTTGGTCCTTTCCAATAGGACAAGGTGGTTTGGGATTACCCGATTTGATGGGGTATTTCAGAACTACACAGTTAAGGCTCACATAAGTAGCATAAGCAGAAAGCTATAATGCAAAGTGGAAAGGGATGATGAAAAAGTGAAGCTCAAGAAACAAGGCAAGACTGGTAATCTGGATGCAGATCCTTAAGAATAACTAACTATACAGAATATCACATTCATAAAGCAGCAGAAAGCATTCCAAGAACTAAGCCAACACAGGAATGGAGAAATGAGATTTTGACAATACAGATTAATGCAGTTAGGGATATAGGTTGCAACATACTCCGCATCTTATGAGAACACTCAATCGCTAGCAAAAAAACATCAGACAGAAAATAAAACCAATTATTAAATGAAAATGGCTGCTGATACCAACAATATACAATTCTTTAACAATGTCAGAAAGTTAGGAAATACCACCCACCTTTGCTCAGAACCAATTCACAATGATGCCAACTATTCTGATACCAATAAAATAATAAACAGTCTAAGTAGATTTATGTGAATCTTATCTCACCCACCATTATAACTCCCCCCTCTCTCTCTTTAGTCTCTGACCCCATCTAAAATAACTATGGAACACATCTCAGCAGCCTCTCTAAAAACAAACGTATGCATGGCACCAAACAATGTACCAGAAAACATAACAATTAGTATCAAGGACTTTCTACCAGAACCTCTAATTAAACCTATTAAAACACAAGTCATGCAACAAGCTATATATACACACACACACACAGACACTTAGAAACCTGGTGAACAGCCATCATAAATAACCCTATACAAAGAGGGATCCAATCAAATGACCCTAGTAATTACAAACCCATTACTCTTACCAGCCTTGTATGCATGAACATATCATCTCTTCCCTCATAAATCTAGATCTTTAATCTCTTACCCCAAAGTCATCATCAATTTGGATTGCCCAAAGTATGTCATGCCTTGTTAACCTTGCAAACTTCTCTGAAAGGGTACAACAAACAAACAGTTAATGGTGGTTATTTAGACTACATGATAAACTTGGATCTGGCCAAGGCATTTGGTAATATCCCTAAAAAGCTCTGCTTGACAAGCTGGTGAACATAAATCAATAAGCCACATGTAGTAAACTGTATAGCAAATAGATTGCCTCAGTGGCGTAGTCTGTCATACAAAGCTGCCACCTCATTAAGAAAAAATGTTGAGCAAGATTTCAAGTCTCTGTCCAGAGTCCTCTTCTATACAGCATCTCTCTCTCTTGCAATCTACAAGTCAATACCCCAGGTCTATGGTTAACAACATTCACTAACTGTAAACTAAAATGTCATTACTTTAGTATCCATCAACATGAAAGAACTGCAGGACAGGTTGCAAGGACAATATTCTCACAAAGTAAAAGCCAAAAAATGTAGCATAGTCCACAACGGTAAAAGAAAATCCTCATCTACTACACAAAACTATCACAATTAAAAAATGACACTGCCAGAGATCTATTTACACTTGTGGAGGATTCCCTGCCCTCTAATCATCGCGTTTCCATCCTATCTGTCCCAACTAAAGTTTCCTCCAACACAAGCACAAAGGACTTGAATATCTGCAAAAAGATTAACAGAACACATTAGCACAAAAGCTTCTTATCTCAACATATTCCCCACTTGACAGGGTGGAAAAGAAACCTGAAGCAAACATGGATCTGTTTCAGCATTTAATGTATAGGTTTTGAATCTGATCAAGAAGAGTTCTACGTTCAATAATCAGCAAAATAAAATCTTCCTGGGTGGGCACAGTAAAAATACAAACCAGTTTAAATTACTATGAAAGGTATTTAATGGCAACCAGGGAGCTACAGCCCACAGTGGTGCCTCAAAAACGAAATTAATGAAATCCAACTGTATATACTTTCTTTCTAGAAAGTTAGAAGATGAATTTTCAAACATCCTCCTCAGTTCCACAGATTCTGGCTCCAAGACTTTTTCTACCCTTTCAGCTAAACAAATTTCTATTACACACACACACACACAAAAATCAATCAAGAGATATTCTGCCTGTCTGTAATGAGCATAGTGTGACCATGAGCAACTCCCACCTTCCAGAAATACAGCTGGCACTGCCTTCTCAACCCCCTCTTTCTCCTGCGGAATTGCTCCAGCACCTAAGCAAATAAGCATACTGAAAAACATGTGGGTTATGCTTAGGGATCCATCTATCTAAAGTTGCAGTGCAGGGCATTCACTGAATATCTTCAGTGTGACCTTATCAAACCTCACATTACATCTGTATACTGCATGACTTAAAAGTGTTACTTTGGGTAACTGCTCCCTAGGTGCCCTTGAAAGTTGGCACTTGTGCCATACTTGAGAAACTATAAAAACCTGATATTACTGGACCCCAAACCTTCGTAACAAGTTACAAACTGCAATCTTTTAGAAAGAGGAAAAAAAAAAAAGTTTTGAATCAAAAAACAGCAACATGCGAAATGTTTGCAATAACTGCGAAGTAATAAATGCACTGTACTTGGCATTACGTACGTAATTTTAGTGCCCCATGGGTTGGACTGTACAGGCTTGGGTACTTCATAGTTGACTGACACCGAGTTGTCATCACATGCAAATTAGTTATGATTGACAGCTATATAAATATCAGTGTTATGTCATACATGTGCTATGCAAGAGAGAGAGAGAGAGAGAGAGAGAGAGACATGAGACATACTAAGGAATATTTTTGAGTGCCATGACTGTGCCCTCATCTTCCTTCATTCCTGGATGAATTACAAGTCAGTCTGCCAGGCAGACTTTCTTGCAATTTACACTGAGGTATAAGAAACACAAATGTAAAATACACTTTTTCTTGTGAAACCAAGATGTTCTTCATGGTTCACTGTTACAGTCATTACTGTAGGGTTCTTCCTGCTGGCAGCAGCCCTCGATAGGCCAGAGTCTCAAAGTAGGGTCTGATGTCGGCTGAAGTCGCTCCTGCCCTGCCATCAGTGCACCAGGGGTATAAAGACCTCAGCCGACGCCATTTTCCCCAGTTTTTCTTGCAGTGCGGTGCCCGTTGCAAAGCAGTTTGCAAGTGCAGGTCGGCAGACTCCCGTTTCTTTTTGGTGGCTTTTGAATTGAAGACTTCTTCTTTTGAGCTAAGTACCCCGTTGGGGAAACTTTTTCTTGCTCCAGTCCGATGTCAGAAAAAGTTAATAACTGTATTTCTTGTGGGAAGCAAATACCTCATAAGGACTTTCACTCTTACTGTATACCTTTGCTTAGGTCCTGACCACGACGTAGCTAATTGTAGGTTTTGTGCTAAGTTTAATCAACGCACTATTAGGCGTAGGAACGATTTTGCCTTCCATTATTTTGGAAAAGATTTAATTACAATATGTCGGATTCTTATCCGGCTACTGCAGTGTATAAGAGGCGCAAGGATAAAGACAGGCCTCCGAGGTCCAAAGTGGACGACTTTATTCAACCAGAGCCAGTTGCCGGTTTGGCTGTCGTCAGTGAGGTGCTTTCGCAGCCCCTGTCGTCCGCCACTTTTGAACCGGTTGCCTGTACCGACTCCCGTGAGGAGCCGATGGGGCCTTCAGACTTTTCAGGGATTGGACCTCCGGATATTGCTCCCTCAGATGGTCCGGAGCCGCTGTGCAGGCACCGGCTTCTGGGGGAGTTTTTAGGCCTACACAGCTTCATGTACAGATTACTCCAGTTTTGCAACAAAGGCAAAGACTAAGGCTCCGGCAAAGACAAAGCAGCATGCACAGGCACCTTCTGTTCAGGGCCCTAGACCTCAAAGACAAATGCTTCGAATGGCTGAAGACCTGTTAACTATGATCAGGGGTTCTCATCCCCCTCCTGACAAGAGACCTAGGCTAGAGCCAGATTATGATTCCTCAGATCAAGTTTTGTTTTCTTCTGCTTCTTCTTCTGAGCAAGATTATTCCTTCCCTCCTTATGAGGATTCGAATCCCCTTCCTTCAGCCTCTCCTCCTGAGGATTATTCATTTGGGGAAACCTTGCATGACATGACAGAGCATTTTCACTGGGAAGGGCAGGAATACTCTGAATCTAAGAAAAGGTTTAGGGATTTTCTTCTACTTCCACAGCATAGACCCCTGGCTATTCCCCCCTGTATTGGACATTGTGGATGATGTTTTTACAGAGGCATCTCTCTCTCCGGATTCTTTTCCTCCTGCTCCTGTCAAACCGGATAGGTATTATAGGGTTCCAGATTCCCACAAATATCTTTAAGAATCTTCAGCTGATCCAGAAACTATTTCTCAGGGCCCTAAGGGTGTTAAAGCGGCCTCTGCTAAGAAACCTATTCCCTCTGACCAAGAGTCCAAAGCCTTGGAAAGATGGGGCAAAAAAGTTTATACTTCTGCTACATTGTCTATTAGAGCTTTGAATTGTCAATTTCATATGTTAAAATATGAGCAATACCTTTTGTCTGTGTTAAAGCAAAAGATGTCTGCTGTTTCTGATGGTGCAGACAATAAGAAATTACAGGATTTACTGCATGCTACTGAGCAGGTGGGTAAACATACCCTGCACTGTGGTTTTGATTCTTTGGAGGCTTCTTGCAGGGCTGCAGCAACTGGCGCAGTTATTAGACGGCATGCTTGGTTAAAGGAGCAAAGTTTGCCTGAGCAGGTTAAAGCAAAGCTTTTAGATGCCCCTTTGCAACACAATGTTTTGTTTGGGGCCAAAGCTGAGGAAGTATTGAAGAAAATGGAAGACAAAGCCAAATCTATGCAGACGGTTAAAGATTTTCTACAGG
This sequence comes from Protopterus annectens, assembly GCF_019279795.1. Lineage (NCBI taxonomy): Eukaryota > Metazoa > Chordata > Ceratodontiformes > Protopteridae > Protopterus > Protopterus annectens. Next base: position 766,342,518 of record NC_056725.1, read on the forward strand.
TACAACCCCCTAGATTTAGCAGGAATTGGCCAGCTAAACCTTGGTCCTTTCCGAGCTCGGACAGACCTCAGAGGGGCAGATACAGCCGTTCCAGAGGTAGGGGTCAGGCACAGCCCCCTTTCAGAAATAAGCAGTGGAGTGCCCCCTCTCCCAAGGGAGGGGAAGATGGGTCACAACCTTATAGGAAACAGTCATTATGACTCTCCCTTACTAGCTCCAGGGGCTGGATGCACCTTTGGGAGGAAAAAATCTCTCTTTTTTTTATCACAATTGGAGCCGCATAACCCAAGACGAATGGGTTCTGGACATAGTTTCAAGGGGTTACAGGTTTCATTTCCATACCTTGCCAAAATCAAACGGATGGCCAGATCTGCCAAAGCATCAATGGGCAGAGGCACAACGGCAAGTTCGGTCCCGCATGGATATGAGGGCCATAGGTTTGGTACCAGATTCAGAAATAGGGCAAGGGTTTTATTGAAGACTTCCTGGTTCCCAGGAAGGAAAACGCATGGAGACCAATCCTGAACCTTTCCGTATTGAACACCTTTCTAGAAATTCCAAAATTCAAGATGCTCACTCTGCAGCAGCTGCTGCCTATGCTGAGCGAGAACGCTTGGATGGTGACTTTGGACTTGAAGGAGGCTTACCTGCATATTCCCATACGGCAAGAGTGCAGAAGGTACCTGAGATTCAAAGCGGGCTCGAGGCATTACCAGTTCTCTGTGCTGCCCTTTGGCTTATCTACTGTGCCCAGGGTCTTTACACAAAGTGCCTGGCACCAGTAATGGCGTTTTGCAGACAGAAGGGAATTCAAATATACCCTTATCTGGACGACTGTCTCATTCAAGCGGACGACAAGGAGACTTTACTTCAGCATCTAGCATTTGTGCAGCATCTTCTCTTCTGCCTAGGGTTCACGGTGAAACTAAAGAAATCAAACCTGGTGCCCACGCAGCAAATTACTTTCCTGGGTGCGCTTCTGAGCTCTATAACCCAGATGGCTTATTTGACACCAGACAAAAAAGTGCAACTGGCTTCTTATTTCAAAAATCTGGCTCTAATGAGTCAGCTGTCTGCAAGAAAAATTCTGCAGGCTCTGGGTTACATGGCATCCTGCATTCTGTTAATACCATATGCAAGGCTGCATATGAGGAAGATACAGTGGTACCTCAAGAGTGTATGGTCTCAGCATTGCCACAGTCTGGAAACAGTGATCGCAATTTTGCCTGGTCTCCGGTAGGAGTTTCTTTGGTGGGCCGAGGCCTGTCTCCAGAACAAGGGGAGGCCCTTCTGTCCCATTCCAGCAAATCAAGTCATAACGACGGATGCTTCGGCTGAGGTCTTTATACCCCTGGCGCACTGACGTCAGGGCAGGAGCGACTTCAGCCAACATCGACCCGACTTTGGGACTCTGGCCGATCGAGGGCTGCTGCTAGCAGGAAGAACCCTACCGTAATGACCGTAATAGTGAACGCACTCGAACATCTACATTTATGGTAAGAGTACACAACTGTACTTTTTACCTCCATACAGTTGCATTTCAGAAGAAAAAATATGTAATTAACAGTTTGTGTGCTGAATTAAACTACATTTCACAGGAAGATATTAAAAGCACTTAAAAACATTATCCTTGAAATCAATTCTCCCGTGTACTACCTTGTCTACTGCGGGATAGTAGACAACGACAAAGGAAAATGTGTTTTACAACAGAAATTCGGTACTTTGTATAAAAATGTATACAATTTGTTTCCCCCCTGGTACAGTGTTTGTATGGAGGAAGGTAAAAACATATCCATATACAATAGTGTTTACATTGAAAACCAGACTGCAATGAACCCTGGCCTCAATGACAGCCTTCCAGCAGTCAATTTGCAATTATTTCTGAAAAAATGTTCAGTGTACAGCCACCACATCAATCTGCAACTGCATGCTTGGAAAATGAAGAAGCAAATGTAGACTACTTGAAGGCACATTCTTTCAGCAAAGCAGACTTGAGTCTGTTCTTGTACAAATGATACGTAGCTGCTGCTGACCACACTGATGTTTCCACCAGAAAAGTAGTAGACTGGTCCCAGGTCTTTTACAAAGTCTGTGCCTTGAATTTGCTCCAAGACTATGTTACCAGGCAGTCCATTAAAGCATACACTGACCGAAAAAAAAAAGTATCACAGAAGAATAACTCTTAGCAATATGGATTCACTGACTGCAGCAGTAAGAGTGGATACATTACACATTTATTGAGCAACGCATGCTCGCACAGGTACAAGTACTAACTGCACAGCTGGCTGCAAACAGAGGATCGTCTGAGTTTCCAGGAAATGTTTATCTTGTACATACTTGTTTATTTTTTTTATGAAACTCATATGATAAATGAACTATTTTACTTTATATTTAAAAATGTCTTTGTAGATGGTTATATTTACTTTCGTGAGTTTACCACCGCCGCGTGGGTTTCTTTACTACAATATAACCTAAATATTATTTGGGGCAGACTTCCCTTAACAAAAGGCTCAAAAATAAGAAACACAGCGTAATCAGATGCGATTGAGAGATTAATATGTTTTAGTATGGTAGTGAAAAATGTAAAGACGATAACTCATTACTGAGAAAGCAGTATAAAATCAATCGCAATACAGAACTGACGCCATCATGGCAAATCAGGTATTCAATGTTAACTTGTCTCTCTAAGACAATATACAAAAATCGGACCTTTAAAAGAAGACAATTACACGTGCAGCACTGTTTACTTCACAACAATGTACTTACCCCACTGCTCTTTCCTGAAGCCTTACGTCGTCCAAGAATCCTTCTACATCAGCAATATCAGTACATTTCGTCCAATTTTTCTTTTTGTTTTTGTTTATCCTTTTTCGGCGAACCTTACGTCTAGACAACTGAGTGCTGGACGCTGAATTTAAGCTTATAAAGTCAGCTGAAGTGGAAGCTGCCATGTTGCTCTTAGTGCAGCAACAAGAGGAAAAAAGTACCGTAACACAATTTGCAGATTCGCAACAAGCCCAACAACCAGATTTGAAGGATAAAGATACTTCTTACGTGCAAAAAAAAAAAAAAAAAAAAAAACCGTATTAGGGTACTGTTACTATCATGGAATGATATTTTATTACACAGCACATTCCCCTCTAAACTTAATTAAAAATTGCCAAAGCGCCCGTTTACATCCGGCAAATATTGTTATCAAGCGGTCTGTTAGGTAACTGGTCGGTTAGTGGGAATCAGCAAACTTCAATCACCAGAAGTCCTGACTTACTGTTCAGCTAAAGTTAATGGTTATTTGGAGAGTATAATATGTTATTCGTGAACTTTCAACTTCTGTTCAGTTCCCTAACTAATATCGTAATGTATATTCTATTTATACATGCCGTTAATGTAAATAGGTACACTTTTGGGGGATTCCTAGAGTGTGTGGCCAAAAATAGAGAAACTATAGTCGGTGTAGTGAAGCTTGGAGCAGAGCTATTTTAGCTCTTGAGCATACCTCTCAGCTTTCCAGATGTTTGCCTCATATTTTTGGTCTGATCCTCATAAAATTTGTGATTTTCTGGATTTTTGTGTTGAATCAGGAAGGACTGAATTCACTAAATAATGAATGACATTAGAGTTTCAGACTTCATGTCCTTCAGAAATGCATGGTAACACATGATCTTTATTCTAGTAACTTTCTATGTTTATAAGAGCAATGTTTAAAATTTGTCCCTATTTTTGTAGTTTTGTCTGCCCATTATTTTTGGCTTTGCCCTTTTGTTTTGTGCTAAGCGGTTGAGAGCTTTGCTCCTGAGGTATGCATACATCTAAACCTCTTAGTACAAGAAATCTGAACAAAGCCAAATAAAAAAGGGGGGGGGGGGGGCAATGGCCCCAAATCAGGGACAAATTAAAAATATCGCTATTACAAATTTAGAAAGGTGATTGTCTGAAACTCAATGATCTCTTAATTATTTAGTGGCTTTAATCCTCATGATTTTCCAGGAAATTTTGTTATTTTATGGGGAACCGAACAAAACAATGAGGGTACATAGTTGCGTATCTCACAACTAACAATATAAGGACTGTGTGAATGCAATTTCATATAATTTGCTTCGTGAAAACATAATTTGCATACTAGTAATGTCTTTTGGCTTTTCCAGGTAAGGGGTCGCCACAGTGGATCACCCGTCTGCTTATGATTGGCAGTGGATTTTTACAGTGTCGAGTTGCCAGCCCGGCGCCCAACCTTCAAAGAAGGCACACCCACTCAAGTCTGCTTTGCGCACCTACCTGCATGTCTTTAAAATTAATTTGACCACGGGCAGGACATGCAAACTCCACACAGAAGGTGCTCCAGTCAAGAATCGAACTGGTGAACCTCTTGCTGTGGGGCGACCCCAGAAATGATCATCCATGACTCTTTCATTTTTCTTTTTTTTTGTTTTGCAGTAGGTATTAGGCCTTCTGGTAGCTAGACAGTTTGAATTCAGTCTGCATGGTACCTCCACTTGACAGATCCCCATTAAATGTGCAAATCAGAGGGCTCTTCCTCAAGGCAAATCAAACTAGTTGCCACTCACTAGCCATATAGGTAGATGCTAGCAAATGTTGTCCTATATTAAAACTCTTATTTAGCTTCTCATATAAGTGACTGAATATCTTGTTTTATGCTGAATATCAAGCTTCACCAATTCTGGGAGTGATTACAGATTTCTTTTTAATAGCTGATGTTATGTTAGTAGTTGTATTAACTAAATTTTGATATGAAAAATACTGGGATTCATAAATGTAGTGTACAGCAGCATAGAGTAGCCATATGTGCTGTATTTATGGCATGGTTATGTTTTTATATGCATTAAACACAGGGGTTCACCATTGCTAATGCAATATCCTTCTTGTTCTGAATTATATATAGTAGCTATGGTGACACTCCAGGATTCCTTCCTGCCTCATAGTCATGAAAGGAGGTGATTCTTAAAAAATTCGTGACTTCAAGGTATGGTACCTTTTCCAATATGTTGTTCAATTAAATGAGTACTTCCATTGGTGAAAGCACTGCTGTCCCACTGCTCTGCTGGGGGTGGGGACTGAGTGCAGTTATGGTATCATCTTAGCCTGAATCAGAGTTGGCAAAAAAGTAGCATTTTACTGTTGAAAAAAAATTTTTTTATAAGAGTTTACACAGTTTTCACTGATTCTTTTCTTCATCTATATGCTGCTGGTTTAATTTCTCCAAATCTTTTGGATTTCTAATACCATGACAGGAACAGACCCCATTCCCAAGTCAGGGTATAATTAAAGTTCATGAAATTAGTATTATTTCAGTCTTTGATGTTAGCCAAAAGTGCTCTTTACAGCACCCTCAATGTGCACAGAGTTGACTCCTTCTGCAATTTATATGGAATTACTTGCAGATCTATACATGTAATCAGTTTCAAGGAGGCTCATACCAACTACACAGCAAGGGATATGTAATCTTGGTATACATTGATTTTTACATATCATTTGATAAGCCTGAAGCATTTTTATTGTTTTTCTGTCTTTCTGATCCAATGCCTTTTGGGACCGTTCAGTAACACCAAAACTGTAAGTTAAAACAGGGACAGCAAATTGGTTTATAGCTTGGACTTTATTCCTAGATGTTAGGGCTGTTTTCAGTATTAGTTTAGTCTTCTGAAGTATTCCTTACTGAATTTCATTTGCATTTGTTCATGTTTTATTGCCGATCCTTCATCACTTCCCAAATATTTATACACTCCTTTCTGCTCAAGTTCCATTATATAGGTTCATAGGTTCATAGGTTCATACTAGGCTATCTGCCCGAGGGCATTTACAAGCCTAGCCCATCGTTTTGTGGCTTACGCCACCCCTTTAGTATGGGGAACTATACCCATTATTTTGCTGTGCCTCTGTCGAGCAGTGACACTGAGGTAATCCCTGGGGTATATCTGCGATCTCCCATCCATTGGTCAAGATTTCTCTTGAACAAGGCCAGCGAGGTGCTCTGCCTCACATGTACCGGGATTTTGTTCCACAGCATAGAGAGTCTTTGGGTGATGAATCTATCCCTCCAGCACATCCTATTAATAGCCGTGTCAAGGTTTAAGTCTCTCGCCCTTGTGGCTCTGATGGATCTAGATTTGTTGAGTTGAAGCAAATTCATCAAATATGGGTTTGACATGACCTTGTATGTTAGGTAAAGGTCACCTCTGAGCAAGCGGTGGCGACTGAATAGAGCTGGAGTTCTTTCAGTCGGGCAGCATAGGACAGATTTTGAGACCCTTTATCCTTTTGGTGAGGAACTTTGTGGCCTCTCCAGCTGCTGCAAGTGTCGGGTCAGATACATTCCGAATGGGGCATTGTACTCAATCATTGGTCTGATGAGTGATGAGTAAAGGGAGACTATGACCTCCCTTGATCTAGATGAGAATCCCTTCATGATAAGGTGGGCAATGTAGAAGGTCTTCCTAACTACTTTAGCTACATGGGTGTCGAATGACAGACTACTATCAACCTGGGTCCCCAGGTCCCTGATAACTTCTTCTGTGCTCAGTGGATTGCCACCTATTTGGTAGCTAGGGGTAACCTTGTTTTTCCCGAAGGGTATGACTATGCATTTTTTGTCATTTAACTTTAGGCCGTGGCTCTGGCACCAGTTATCCGTTTCTGTGAGACCCTTCTGAAGGATATCTGTGTCAGATGTGTTTTCTACTATGGCCCAGTTTGCAGTCATCTGCAAACTTTGTCAGCCATAACCCTCCTGTGTTTGCTTGTACTGAAAAGTAGATGCCAAACAAGAGTGGTCCCAGGACTGAGCCCTGTGGGACACCACTTGTGACAGGCTTTGAGTCTGACATGGCGCCAGCAACTCTGACCCTGTGGGTTCTGTCACTCAGCCAGTTTGCAACCCATCTTGTGATGTATAGGTTGACATTTAAGCTGATGAGTTTTCAATGATACCCGAGTGGGGTATTGTATCGAAGGCCTTAGCCAGATCGAGGTAGGCTGTATGGACTGCCTTTCCCTCATCAATGGCTTTGGTGACTGTTTGAAAAAGTCAACCAAGTTTAAAAGGCATGATCTGCCTTTGACAAAGCCAAACTGGGTTGGATCCAAAGTCTGCAAATTCCCTATGTCTTTATTTATGAGGTCCATTATGATCCTCTCCATGGCTTTGCAGATAAGGCTTGTCAAGCTAATGGGCGGTAATTTCCAGGGTCGGTGGAGGCACCGCCTTTGTGAAGTGGTACCACAGTTGCAGTGCGCCACTCCTGGAGTGCGTATCCAGAGGTAAGACTATGATTAAACAGCTGTCCTAGCTGTGGGTTTAATTCCTCATTGAGTTCATGGAGCACACAGCCGGGGACACCATCAGGTCCCATGGGTGCTGTGTTTTTTGCTTTGGAGAGAGCAGTTCTCACTTGGGCGCTGTACATGTTTGGAGGGCTGCAATACTTTGGTATAGATATCTCTCCTTTTGGGGAGGGAGAAGTTTGCACTGAACCTGTCAGCCAGTATGTTGGCAATGTCTGTAGGATCAGTAATCTTCACATCATTTTGAACTAGCTCTGAGCATATCTGGGAGTTTCCTCCCTGGTTTCTAACATAGCTAAAGAAGGCCTTATGATTGTCTTTTGAGTCTTTAGCTATTTTTCTCTCGAAATTTGCTTTGGATGATTTTATGAGAGCTCTTAGTTTTTTACTTATAGTGATCAAGGGTGTCTTACCTTTTAAGGATTTTGCTCTATCTTGTAGTAGCTTCCTCCTTTTGTTGTAGAGTTTGATTATGGCTGGGGTCCACCAGACTGGACGCTTGCCTTTGGTACAAAGAGTCTTTGTTTTGCTTGGGATTGCCTTATCCATGCAGTCCTGCAGGTGCTGGTAGAAGGCATTTGTAAGTGATTCAGCGGCTTGAGTACTGTTTTCCGCCGGCTCGGGGGCCTTAAAGGAGACCACACTAGTTTTTAGAAGTGTGAAGTCGGCTTTTGAGAAGTTCTTTACTGTGGTCTTTTTTATTTCAGGTGGGGGTGGGATGAGGACCTCCAGCGAGATTAGTTTGTGGTCTGATCTCACCAGTGAGGGGTACACCTCCGGTGTTGAACATTGTGCTCCCATGTTCGTGATGATGAGATCAAGTATGTTATCTCCTCTTGTGGGGATGGTGACTAGTTGTTCCATGGCATTTGAGTTTATGAATTCCAGGAACTTTTGGGCTAGGGTGTTTGGGCTTGAGTAGTGATCCCAGTCTATATTAGGGTAATTGAAGTCACCTAGTATGATGGTGTTTGGTGATACATTTATCCTCTAGTGTTTTCAGGAAGGCCATGTGAGGTTCCTGAGTTTGTGAGGGTGGCCTGTAACATGCTACAATTTGCAGAGCAGTCTTGCCTATGGTTAATTGCACCTGGATGGTCTCCGATGCATCGTGCGTTGCCACCAGTCTTGAGGTGTGGGTGTCCTTGATGAATATGGATACCCCTCCTTTCTTGGTATTGTCCGGATTTTGGGGCGGAACGCATGATATGAGGTAAAACCTGATAGCTGGGGTGCTCTCAGGAGCCTTGAACCAGGTTTCTGTCACAGCACAGACATCGATGTTCTCCATACTGAGAAGGGCCTCGAGTGCGTGCATTTTGAGATTTAGACTTCTGGCATTGAGCAGCATTACCCTTAGTTTTTTTCCTTTTTTGTGTTCTAGGGTGGTAGGTTTAGAATTTGAGCCTTGCCTAAAAAAGGCACAATGGGGGTGGCAAGAGCCTTTGCCAATATCCGGAATCCCAGGGGTGACAGGTGCAAGCCGTCCCTTGCGAAGCAGCGTGGCTTGTCCAGCATGTCATCCCAGGCAGACAGACACTGGATCCCCTTTGAATGACACCAGTGTTTAAGCCAATTGTTAAAGCTGATCATCTTATCTCCATATTGTGGCATCATTCTTGGTGAAGGTAGGATACTGCTCAAGGTCAGGGTCATACCTGCCTGGGCTACATAATCAGAGAGCTCCTCAATGTCTCTTTTCATGTAGTCCAGGAGGTACGTCTCAGGTCGTTTACACCAGCGTGGACAATGACTGAGTCATATTTGTACCTGCTGTTGAGAGACCTGAGTGCTTGCGTTATGTGGCGGATTCTAGCACCCGACAGGCAGCTTACTGTGACCTTCTCCTTACTCAGTCTGGTGGCGGGACGTCAGTGTGTCTGACTATGGAGTCACCAATGACTAGTGTGTCTGGCATTGTGTTTGGCCTTAAGGGCTGTGACTGTTTGACACTCTGACTGTGAGGTCTATGTGTTGCAGGTGTTGTGTTCTGAGGTGGTGGTTGTTTGGGTGTCTGCTTTGGTGGCCTCTGCTGTTTTGGTAGATTTTTGATCAGAGCCTCCGAGTATGTCTTTGTGTGTTTATGTGTATGATTTGAGGTTGTAATGGTACTATGTGAGACTGGGTCTATAGTGTGTGTGGTAACCTTCTCCTCCTGACTGGTCTTGCCAGTCCTATGTTGAGAGAGCTCAGCCTCCAGTTTGGCCGTATAGTTGCATCTCTCGCATGTATTTGTGTTTTGTGGGAGGAGGAGAGGGTTGTCTGTGTACATGAGGCAATTGTAACATTGCCTCAATATTCCCAGGTTCACCAGCTGAGCAGGAGAGGACACTAGCAACTGATCCCTCGACATGCTAGAAGGAATAGACAAAAAACTTTAAAAAGATTCCGGGGACGTGGGTGACCGAGAAATGGGGGTTGCCTTTTTGGGGTACTATCTATGACAAGAGTGCCGTATCAAGGTAATAAGTACTGTAGGAGCAAGTGCTACATTTAACAGATAGAGAATAGTCTACTTGGAGTCAAGTAGAGATGATCTTTTTAATTATAGGATACGCTGATTAGATCAGTAGTATAGTTCGAGGAAGGTAGTTTTAAGGGAAAATTTGAAGAGTGGACTTTAGGTAGCCCGAATAGTTTAAACCTGCTTAACCGGCACTGCCCTAGTGTGCAACAGTGGCAACTCCGCGCTAAATCGGGCTAAATCGCGCTAATGTGCGCTAAAGCGTGCTTTATAGCAGGGGGCTGGAAAAGACAGGAAATGACCCAAAATGGCCAATAAACTACAAGTTACTGCCTTAAACCACTCCTCTGAGGGCAAATGAAGGAGTTATGGAAATGACCCCTAGTGGCCAATAAAACTACAGTTTCAAGTCAGTAACCACCTCCACGGGGGGCAGGGAAGCTGCTCAATGTTAGTCACTGCCACTGATGAACACAGAGACCCTCCTTCAGCCCAAGCAAAAATGGCCTCACAGAAACTTTCAAACAGTTCAGGAACAGCAAGCCTGTAACTGAACTTTTTTAACTCTCAGAAAAGTGGGAAAAAAGCAAGATTTTTTTTTGTTTTTGTTTTTTACAGAGATAGCAGAGGTTCACAAGTAATATCAAGTTATAACAGTGCAGTAAATGACCCCACACAAGAGTGCTAGGTCAGGGACAGAAAATATGCAAGTTTTAAGAAAAAAACGATTTAAAATTAAGTGCAAACAGGAAATTCAGCAAACAGCTTTTGGTTGTGCTCTAAATACAGCTACTAATACAGAAATCAAGTTTAACAAGCCAGAAAATGCTCAAGCTAGGCAGCTATGCAGAAAAACTTAGCAAATAAACAGAGAAAAAATACTTAAAATCTCAAAGGTGGCTCCCTTCTTCTCTCAGCGTTTTTTCCTCTTGGAGGGTGCTTCACCAACAGCCAACAAGCCTGAAAAGACGCTCAAACCACGAGGCAACTAGGTTTTAAGAGAGGAAGATGAAGGAGTTATGGAAATGACCCCTAGTGGCCAATAAAACTACAGTTTCAAGTCAGTAACCACCTCCACGGGGGCAGGGAAGCTGCTCAATGTTAGTCACTGCCACTGATGAACACAGAGACCCTCCTTCAGCCCAAGCAAAAATGGCCTCACAGAAACTTTCAAACAGTTCAGGAACAGCAAGCCTGTAACTGAACTTTTTTAACTCTCAGAAAAGTGGGAAAAAGCAAGATTTTTTTTTGTTTTGTTTTTGTTTTTTACAGAGATAGCAGAGGTTCACAAGTAATATCAAGTTATAACAGTGCAGTAAATGACCCCACACAAGAGTGCTAGGTCAAGGACAGAAAATATGCAAGTTTTAAGAAAAAAACGATTTAAAATTAAGTGCAAACAGGAAATTCAGCAAACAGCTTTTGGTTGTGCTCTAAATACAGCTACTAATACAGAAATCAAGTTTAACAAGCCAGAAAATGCTCAAGCTAGGCAGCTATGCAGAAAAACTTAGCAAATAAACAGAGAAAAAATACTTAAAAACTCAAAAGTGGCTCCCTTCTTCTCTCAGCGTTTTTTCCTCTTGGAGGGTGCTTCACCAACAGCCAACAAGCCTGAAAAGATGCTCAAACCACGAGGCAACTAGGTTTTAAGAGAGGAAGATGAAGGAGTTATGGAAATGACCCCTAGTGGCCAATAAAACTACAGTTTCAAGTCAGTAACCACCTCCACGGGGGCAGGGAAGCTGCTCAATGTTAGTCACTGCCACTGATGAACACAGAGACCCTCCTTCAGCCCAAGCAAAAATGGCCTCACAGAAACTTTCAAACAGTTCAGGAACAGCAAGCCTGTAACTGAACTTTTTAACTCTCAGAAAAGTGGGAAAAAAGCAAGATTTTTTTTTTGATTTTGTTTTTTCAGAGATAGCAGAGGTTCACAAGTAATATCAAGTTATAACAGTGCAGTAAATGACCCCACACAAGAGTGCGAGGTCAAGGACAGAAAATATGCAAGTTTTAAGAAAAATACGATTTAAAATTAAGTGCAAACAGGAAATTCAGCAAACAGCTTTTGGTTGTGCTCTAAATACAGCTACTAATACAGAAATCAAGTTTAACAAGCCAGAAAATGCTCAAGCTAGGCAGCTATGCAGAAAAACTTAGCAAATAAACAGAGAAAAATACTTAAAATCTCAAAAGTGGCTCCTTCTTCTCTCAGCGTTTTTCCTCTTGGAGGGTGCTTCACCAACAGCCAACAAGCCTGAAAAGACGCTCAAACCACGAGGCAACTAGGTTTTAAGAGAGGAAGATGAAGGAGTTATGGAAATGACCCCTAGTGGCCAATAAAACTACAGTTTCAAGTCAGTAACCACCTCCACGGGGCAGGGAAGCTGCTCAATGTTAGTCACTGCCACTGATGAACACAGAGACCCTCCTTCAGCCCAAGCAAAATGGCCTCACAGAAACTTTCAAACAGTTCAGGAACAGCAAGCCTGTAACTGAACTTTTTAACTCTCAGAAAAGTGGGAAAAAGCAAGATTTTTTTTTTGTTTTGTTTTTACAGAGATAGCAGAGGTTCACAAGTAATATCAAGTTATAACAGTGCAGTAAATGACCCCACACAAGAGTGCTAGGTCAAGGACAGAAAATATGCAAGTTTTAAGAAAAAACGATTTAAAATTAAGTGCAAACAGGAAATTCAGCAAACAGCTTTTGGTTGTGCTCTAAATACAGCTACTAATACAGAAATCAAGTTTAACAAGCCAGAAAATGCTCAAGCTAGGCAGCTATGCAGAAAAACTTAGCAAATAAACAGAGAAAAAATACTTAAAATCTCAAAAGTGGCTCCCTTCTTCTCTCAGCGTTTTTTCCTCTTGGAGGGTGCTTCACCAACAGCCAACAAGCCTGAAAAGACGCTCAAACCACGAGGCAACTAGGTTTTAAGAGAGGAAGATGAAGGAGTTATGGAAATGACCCCTAGTGGCCAATAAAACTACAGTTTCAAGTCAGTAACCACCTCCACGGGGGGCAGGGAAGCTGCTCAATGTTAGTCACTGCCACTGATGAACACACTCCTGTCTTAGATTGATATTTTCTTGGCACTGCAACTTTCCTGCTTTAAACATTGCTTTTGCACACTTATCAAGACCAAATGTAATTCTTATATCATCAGTTCTTATATATCAATTCTTATGTGATCTGAAAAGTTTTAAGCATTTGCAGTTCTGCTTTCAACTCCTCATCTGATGAACTGTATAATTTTAAGCCATCCACAAAAAGTGGATGAGAAATCTTTAAGTAAGTTTGTTTTCTGGGGCCAAATTATAACCAAAACTTATTTGTTAATTAAATTGATTAATGGGTTAAGGGCAACACAAAACAATAGCAATGACAAAGAATTACACAAGAATATTCCACTTTGAATTTTTATCCCTGGGATAATTGCCCTTTGTCATGAGTTAATTGCAAAATGATTTGCCACTGTTTATTGTCAATGTAATGTAATTAGTTTGAGACAACTCTTTTGGTGCAAATAAATGAGACAGTTTAGATTCTAAACTTTAAAAATATACAGATGGCAAGGAGAGACAGTTCAGATTCTAAACTTTAAAAATATACAGATGGCAATGACTGTGCAATATTATACTAACTAGATTCTCTTATTCATGTTAGAACAAAACAGTGCAATAGGAACTTCTACAATAAGAAATCATCCAGCTGCTGAAAATTATAGATAAGGTAAAGTATGATAATATCTAGGTAGAATAACCTGACTAATGTAAAATGATGAATGTATGTCCGTTGTATGTGTTATTGTATGTATGTATGTATGCATGTATATGTCTTCTCAATTTGAGCCTGATGCATGCAATTTCATTTAGACTGCACTTGTTTAGGCTAAATGGGAATCAAGTTTACTTACTTACTTACTTATTTACTTAATTGATCAATGTTGGATGCATTTTATACAACTTTAAGCACTTCTTTTCCATGAATGTGGGATGCTGTCACATGCTTTTTTGTAATCTATCCATGCCATATTTAGATTCTTCCCCTTTTCACAATTCTACATTATAATTTTATTTAGCAACCCATGATCTTTTGTTCCACATGACTTTCTTTTGTTACCCTTGTGACAAAAGGGGGCACTGCCAGCACACTTAGCTGGAATTTTGTAAATAATTATATATCATTTGTGAATATCAAATTGATTTATACAAGATGCTTGTGTTACAAATGTATTATTACTTTGGATCATACAAGACACTGGTGTTACAAATGTATTAGATCTGTATGTGATATATATATATATATATATATATATATATATATATATATATATATATATATAAACTGATTTGTACAGATGTTTGTGTTGAAAAGATGTTTGTAAAGTGCTTGGTTTTGAAATGGATTCACAGTGTGCCGTACTGGAGAGAACAAAAATGTACATGCACTATTGTAACTGTTTAAATGTATATGTTTTAACAGAGGAAACTAGAGGGTTAACCTCAGTCCAGCAAACTTCAGAAACATTTCTGAAATTAAATCACTTTATAGGCTAGGCTATAAAGATGCTATCTCACAGGTTTCAATGCAGCCAGAGAGACAAAATCTGTACTAGGAAGCTTTCTATATTGTCTTTGGGGTGAACATCACTACTGGGATTCAGTCGTGCGGATATTGAACCCCTGTAGCCTGTAAACAATGGTCAATAAAGAAAGAGCTTATACTCTCAAGCAGCCACACAGTAGACATTCAGAGTTTCATATCACAATAGTTTATTTATTTATTTTTGTTTGTTCACTTAGTCAGGGAGAGCAGGCAAGGATGTCAGCAGAAGGTTATGTCATGCTAACAAGTTGCCAGTTGACTGAGATGTACCAAACCAAAGGACAGGTGCATGCCGACCAGACTAGTCACAGGTGCATCACAGACCAGCAACCAGGAAGCCAACCAGACTGACCTTGGGGATGTACAACTCCCAGAAAATGGACACTTCAACTTTTCTTCAGAGGACTTAAAATTCCATCTGGAGTTAAAGAGACTTGAACTGGAGGCCAAACAGCTGGAATTAGAATCAGCAGAGAGACTGAGACATCTGGAAGCCAAAGAAAATGACAGAAAGAGGCAAAATGAAAAGGAGATGCTGACTCCTCAACAGAGTCATGGAAGTAATGGGGAAGAAAATAACCGAACCGCAGAAGCAATAAAGGTCAGTAAATTTCTTCCACAATTAACAGAAGGCGATCATTTTGCTAGTTTTATTTATATGTTTGAAAGGGTGTGTAAACAGTATAATGTTGACCATTGGCTCTGGGTACAGTTCCTGACTCCATTACTCCATGGTAAAGCTGTAACTGCTCTTTCTAAATTGTCTGACACTGATTGCTTTAATTATAATATAGTTAAAACTTGTTTATTGGAATGCTTTAACACCTGAAGCATATAGAAAAGATTTTCATGAGCATAGATGCAAGGCAGATGAAAATGTGTGTGATTGTATACTGCTAAGTTAAGCACTTATTTTCATAGGTGGGTGAGTGGGTCTCAAGCCACCACTTTTGAAAATTTAGCAGAACTTTTGGTGAGGGAACAAGGCCTTAGCACTTTGCCTGAGGACATGAGAACCTGGTTGGCAATAGAGAATGCAACACCACAGATGAGTTGAGGAAAAAAGGAGACCTATACATACCAAGCAGGGCATCGCTGCACAGGAAAGGGATACCCAGTTCTGCATATGAATATAAAGGAACCCATGGTGGGCAGCCTAAACCACCCTTACAGAATCCACCAGTAACAGGGAAAGCCACTAGTTTTGGTGTATGGCCTGGATCAAGGGTTAAATGTTTTAAATGTAACCAGTGGGGCCATGTAGCATATAGATGTCCACAGAGGCAAGGTGGGAGACAAAAGATAGGGGAGCCAGCAAGTGGGAATAACAGAATGCCAGTGGTAAGTTGTCTGGAGACAACAAGGGTACCAAACTACTACAAGAGGTTATATTCTTTCTTATTAGATGGGAAACAAGCCACAGCTAAGAAAGAGACACAGCCTCTGACCTAACCATTGCGAAGCCTGCAATGGTTAAAGAGGACCATTACTTGCTTGGGCAGTCTACTTCTCTCAGAACTTTAGGAGGACCCAATTCCAGATACCTTTGGCTAGGGTTCACCTTGATTGGGAGGGTGGAAAAGGAAGCAAGCAAGTACGGGTGTTTGAGGATATCCCTGTAGGTTTCCTGATAGGGAATGATTTTGATAATGCAGTACTTTGTGTGAATGCAGTGACATGCAGTCAGGCCTGGAAACAGGCATATGGGTCTGGTAGCCTGGGGGACCCAGACCGACCACACACTTCAAGCCAGGACTGGTGAGGTGGCTACTTCAGGGAGGGAGCTACCCTGCAGTAGTGAGACTGAAGATTAGCCACAGCTGCTGGTAGGCACTGATATTCCCTTGGGCAGAGTGACTGTAAGGGTAGAGGCGAATAGTAGTTGTACCTAGACTAACAGTGAGGTACCGCTATCAGAGGATTCTAGACTTCCTGTGGAAGGGGAGCTGGGAAGGGTTGCAAAAAGAGAGTGGAGACAGGCTCAGCACTCAGACCCTATATTATAAGACTAGGGAGGCGCCTGATTCTCAAGGAAAAGGGGATTCCATATACTGGAACAAAGGGTTAATGTACAGAGAGTGGACCCCTGAAGGAGGGCTAGTAGGGGAGAGAATACAGCAGCTGGTAGTGCCCAGGACTACCATCTGGCACTTCTAGCTATAGGCCATGACATTCCCTTTGCAGGTCATACGGGCATAAAGCATACCAAGAGATGTATTACGTAGAACTTTTATTGGCCTGGGATTGCAAGGGATGTAACAGGGTACTGCAGGACCTGTGAGCAGGAGCAAAAAGTGGGCAAGGCAGGAGAGAAGGTCAAATCTCCTTTGATGCCTTTGCCTGTGATTGAGGAGCCATTTCAGATGGTAGCTATGGCCTCTAAGTACCCAAAGTTCTACAGGGAAGAAGTTTATCCTAGTGGTAGTAGATAATGCTATCAGATACCTTGAAGCAGTGTCCCTGTCCTCCACTGAGGCTTTGGGTGGCATGATGCCAGGGAATCTTCTTGGGCTAGGCTTATATAGGCTCCAGGGCTGTTAGCCTAGAACACACCTATGAACCTAGGTGCTTTGTTAGAGATTTTCAGCAGGGTAGGTTTCTCAAGAGAAATATTGACTGATAGAGGTATCAATTTCATGTCAGACCTGCTTGCTTGTCTGTGGAAGGACTGTAGGGTGAAGCACCTAAAGACCACACACTACCACCCCCAGACAAATGGTCTGGTGGATAGGTTAAATTCTACACTAAAGGCCATGCTACGGGCATTTGCAGACCAGTTTAAGAGGGAGTGGGACAACTATTTGATCCATCTGTTGTTTGCTTACAGAGGGGTGCCCCAGGAATCCACAGGTTTCTCACCTTTTTGTTGTTGTGTGGGCATAGGGTGAGATGGCGACTAGATCTGATTTGTGATGAGTGGGAGGGTGAGTGTGAATTCCACAAGGAGTCTGTTGTAGCCTATGCCCTAAACGTCAGCACAAGGCTCAGGGAACCCATGGGCTTGGCCCTGGAGAACCTGGCAGAAGCTCAACAGTAGAAAAAAGTCTGGTATGACAGGAATACTGGAGCCAGAGTGTATACTGTGGGGCAGCAGGTTATGGTTTTCATTCCTGTCAGACACAATAAGCTGCAGGCAGCTTGGGTGGGACCAAAAGATAGTTGAGCCAGCAAGTGGGAATAAGAGAATACCAGTGGTAAGTTGTCTGGAGACAACAAGGGTACTAAACTACCACAAGAGGTTATATCATATCTTATTAGATGGGAAACAGGCCACAGCTAAGAGAGACACAGCCTCTGACCTAACATTGTGAAGCCTGCGATGGTTAAAGAGGAGCACTACTTGCTTGGGCAATCTACTCCATCCAGAGCTTTAGGAGGGACCCCATTCCAAATATCTTTGGCTAGGGTTCACCTTGAATGGGAGGTTGGAAAAGGAAGCAAGCAAGTAGGTGTGTTTGAGGATATCCCTGCAGGTGTCCTGATATGAAATGATTTTGATAATGCAGTACTTTGTGTGAATGCAGTGACATGCAGTCAGGCCTGGAAACAGGCATATTGGTCTGGTAGCCTGGGGGGGGGGCCCAGACAGACCACACACTTCAAGCCAGGGCTAGTGAGGTAGCTACTTTAGGGAGGGAGCTACCCCGTAGCAGTGAGACTGAAGATGAGCCACAGCTCCTGGTGGGTACTGATGTTCCCTTGGACAGAGTGACTACAAGAGTAGAGGTGAGTAGTAGTACCCAGGCTAACAGTGAGGCACCGCTGTCAGAGGATAACTTACTTCCTGTGAAAGGAGATCTGGGAAGGGTTACAAAGAGAGAGAGAGAGAGAGTTGAGATAGGCTCAGCTCTCAGACCCTACATTACAAGGCTTGAGGGAAGTAGCTAGGGAGGCACCTGATTCTGAAGGAAAAGTGGATTCCATATACTGGAACAAAGGGTTACTGTATAGAGAGTGGACCCATGAGGGAGGGCTAATTGGTGAGAAAATACAGCAGTTGTTAGTGCCTAGACCCTACCATCTGGCACTTCTAGCTATAGCCATTAACATTGCCTTTGTAGGTCATATGGGCATAAAGCATACCAAGAGATGTATTATGCAGAACTTTTATTGGCCTGGGATTGCAAGGGATGTAACAGGGCACTGCAGGAGCCGTGAGCAATGCCAAAAACTAGGCAAGGCAGGAGACAAGGTCAAATCTCATGTGATGCCTTTGCCTGTGATTGAGGAGCCATTTCAGTGGGTAGCTATGGATATTGTGGGGCCTCTGAGTAGCCCAAGTTCCACAGGGAAGGTGAGCAGCTTCCAGCAATGCGGGTTTTGCATGGGAACTAGAAGTCAGATGACCAGAAATTATGTCATTCTGCAAGCTATCCCAGCAGTAATATTTTAGATATTATTTTGAGAAGTCTCTTAGAGAGACAGAGCATTCTTTATTCTGTCTTGGGCCTGACAAAAACAAGAAGGACCACTCACCACATCATCTGCCTTGCTCTATTAAGTAAGTTGTTATTCAATAGTATAATTCTCTTAAATTCAGTCAGGACTATAGTGAAGTTTAGTTTAGATATTGTTTTTCTCTATTTGTCTGAGCCTGCCCTGCAACAATATTTTAAATATTTCCTGTGGTTTTGAACTCTGATGTCACTGTGAATATATATGTAATATTGTCTTGTTTTTTGTTGTTTATTATTAAATAAATATATTTATTTAATTTAATTGTGACTGATCTTTGTAGAAATATTTAAGTTTTGAGAGTACTTGCATATTTATGTGGTGACACTGTGTGGGCCACTCCTAATTGCCACAGCAGTTGGTGAAATTACCATTGGTATTAATATTACTTTCACTCAGTATATTGGGTACCCCTGAAAAAGCCTTAAGGTATCTGGTGAGGGGGTTCTGGTACCGGTGGTAACTATCTTATAGTCTAGGCAGAAAGGGGCATAGCTAGTAAACCTGTGCCAGTCTTTCCCAGGTGTGTGTGTGTGTGTGTGTGTGTGTGTGTGTGTGTGTGTGTGTGTGTGTGTGTGTGTGTGTGTGTAAAACAAATCTCCAAGAGTGTGTGTCAGCTACTTGGGCAGGGACACGAAGCACTGGTTGAACATAGGGAGTGTTGGAGGACTTGGCTTGGAACCCTGGCTAAGGACTCAAGTTTATAGCTGTGCCAGTTGGGAGTCTTATTGGCTATCTAGAGAAAGCGGGAGAAAGCAGCCCCGGACTGACTGTGGTCTCTGTGTGCTCTTAATGGAAATTGCACTTGATGTAGAGAGCTGCATCTGGAAATACTGTGTGTGTGTGTGTGTGTGTGTGTGTGTGTGTGTGTGTGTGTGTGTGTGTGTGTATACCTGTTATCCTCCCAGTGAACATTCCCCACAGGTGCCAGTGGTGAGGATTGAGGATCCTTAATGACTGGTCCAGTGGTGCACCATCACAACCCTTTTTTTCCAGTTCCATGATTGAGTTTTCTTCTAAATGACTATAAACTCTGTCAGCATCAATTCCAGTATATAGCTTGTACATCATAGGAAGGCAAGTAATTGGTCGAGAGTTTTTAGGATGGCTTGTAGGCTCACTCTTAAGGAATAGTATTGTTTTTCCTGTTGTTAATCAGATTGGTGTCTGTTTGGAATGTGCACATAAGTACTTCATATTCAAAGCTAAAAAATGAATTTAAAGATATTAATACTTTTAGCCAGAAGTTAGGTACTGCGTCTGGGCCTGGGGGTTACCAGTTTGGCGCTTTTTCTTAATTTTGTTTCAATTTCTCTGGCCATTACCTCATCCCATTTCATATCCTGTACATTTGAACTTCGTACTGTTTCTTTGACTTATTTTATCCATTCAGCAGCTTCGTTATGTTCCACATGATCTTCATAGATATTTCTCCATAATGTGTCTATTTCTTCTTTTTTTGGTGGTGTTTATATTCCTTTTGCTTTGTTTCCCAATTCTCTATAAAACTTTTTGGGTAATCAATGAAGTCCTTAGTTTGTACTTTTTCTTTGTATTTATCTATATATCTTCTTCTAAGTTTTTTCTGCCTGTGCTGATGTCTTTAGTTTATTATTTGCAATAGTGTATAATAGAGCCTGGTGTGTTCTAATACTGCACGTTGCTTTTATAACATCAGTCTTTCTAAGTACTTTTGTTGCTCTGTTACTTCTATACTCTTCTAACAGTGACATTTTTCATCTTAATTACTTTATAGTTTTCTCTATTCAGTGCATCTTTGATTGTATTTGATTTCTTCTCTTCCTTTTCCTTATTGCTTTGTGTTTTTGTGGCAATACTTTGTCATCTGTTGCTCTTTCATATGAGAATTCATTGTCCCATCACTCCACAATATTGACTACATCGGGTCTATAGTAGAACATAGAATATTTAACAGTTCGAATCACTAAAGGTCGACCTTTAGTGATCGAACTGTTAAAACATTGAATGTTCGGGAAAAAAAATAAAATAAAAAAAAAACTAAACAGTGTAGGCAGGATGGCAAGCCCCCCTGCACCTCCCACACCCCCCCACTACTTAAATATACCAACTCCGAGATCACACTTCAGTGCACTACAGAGTGGAAACGGAAAATTTCAGTTTCCTACACTGTAGCGTGATCCCGGAGTTGGTATATTTAAGTAGTGGGGGGTGCTTGCCCCCCTGCTTACAGCAATTAGTTTTAATTTTTTTCATTTTTTATTTTTTTATTACTGATTCGATGTTACTGAACTTCAATGATATGGTGCCAACCATATTGTATTCGAATTTCAGTAACTTCGAGTTTGTAATATAGACCCGACTACATCATAGTTGCCACTGTTTTCTGTTCCTTCCCTTGCTGTGCAACTCCAACTGAACTTTTGTACTGATTTCCTAGTGAAGGCTCCAAAGCTTTTTCATGTGGTAAATGATCACATGCTTCCATTCCACCTGTTTCTCCCTAATTTGGGGACTCATTATTCCATCATGCTGTGACATTAACTGAGTTACATTTTCTACACTAAATCTTTTACTTTGCAGGTAATCCATAACTTCAGTTTCTGTTCTTTAATTTCTCCATTAGTTATCTTTTCTACTTTCTCACTTACTTTGTTTTCTTATTTTTTTTTTGTATTGTGAAATTTTCCAAATCTGAATGATTCTGCTTGTATTTCTTTTTAAATATCTTTAGTGCTGCTTTTTTTATATTCATTTTGTTTTCTCTTTTGCATAAATATTGCACCATATTAAATCTCTTTTTCTTTCCTATGTCCATATTTCTTCTTCAGATCTCTCCCGTTTCACCTGTTTCTCCTTAATTTGGGGATTCATTGTTCCATCATGCTGTGACATAACCTGTGTTAGACTTTCTACACTAAATCCTTCAGTTTGCACATAGGTTCATAGGTTAGTACTAGGCTAACTGCCCCTGCGAGCCATTTTAAACCTAGCCAATTATCCCTTGTGAGACTCAAACCCTGCACCTTGTGTGTGTAAGGCAGACGCCTTAACCATACATATTCCATAACTTCAGCTTCTATTTGTTTAACTTCTGTTTATTAATCTTATGTTCTCTGTTCCTCCTTTGTGATTTTATTTTTTTTGTATTGAAAAATTTTCCATATCTGGATACATTTGCCTGTATTTCTTTTGAAATGTCTATGGAACTGTTTTTTTGTACTGATTTTATTTGGCTTTCTCCTGTGAATAAATATTTCACCATCTCAGATCTCTTCCCTGTGTCCATGTTTGTTTATTATACATTTAAAAAATCTTTAGGTTTTGTTCTTCATATTTTTGCACTTCCTCTGTCACTTCTTTTTCCAAGATCCCAAAGTTTCTTTGTCTGTGTAATGTTTTCATGGATCTGTTGAATTAATGAGCAAAACCTTGCATTTGAAGTTTATGACACATTTTCTTGTTTTCAAACCGGGGGGGGGGTATCCTCCTCCTCCTAAGCCTGGCCTTATCCCATTGTAAGAATGTTTCCATGTGTTGAGAATTCTACATTGTCATTTTAACAGTCCTGGCACCAATGTGCCTACCAGGACTGGACACTTTTTTATCCTGGGACTTGTGCATCCAGCTGCCTTTATTATGTTTTAACATAACTCTCTCCATGATATATGCTACATAAAATACAGTCTATATATCTGAGTCGACTTGGTAAGATTTTGTGAAAACAGGGTCCACTACATGAAGGTATACAACAAGATGTGAGGATGAATTCAGTTCCAACAATACTACTCTCTGTTTCTTGCTGATTTTATCATCTCTCCATTTGAACCCCTCATCTATGTATTGCTATTCAACACATCTGCATAATAGAAAATTGCTTTTCTCCTCTGGCATTAAGACAACTTTGGTACACTGTCATGGCCTATAATTCATAGGAATGGGATTACCCTGTAAACTGTTGTCCATTACTTTTTGAGTGGAGTGCCATGGTGGGAAGAAGTAATTTGCATTTGCACTTAGTACATAGATACTGTGGAAATACAGTACAGCAAAATACCACATAAGGATCTTATTTCATTGCATATGATACTTAATAGATTGCAAAATGATTTGGTGCACCATTGTAATATGTACCAGCCCAATTGCATGAAGTACAATGTTTGTGAATCCTCACACATAGAAAACTGTGAGGCTTTTTATTTAAACAAGAAACATCTTTATAAAATTATCATGTATAACATAAGCAATCATTCATTGATATAAATGAAAACAAACCTTACTGACATAATTTTAATTGCAAACATTATACATCGTAGGATAAAATGCAAAACGAGGTGGCTAAAAGCAGTGAAATATAATTTTAATACCAGGTAAGCGCTTTCACATCAAACGATGCTTCCTCAGACCATTACAAAACACTCATCAAATCACTATATATATATATATATATATATATATATATATATATATATATATATATATATAGAACAGTTTATCAATTAAACAATCAATTAGAGCAATCAAGATCTTAAAGTCAACTCACATCTCCAACTATAAGTAATATCTCATATATACATATATATATATATATATATATATATATATATATATATATATATATATATATATATATACACACACACACACACACACACACACACACACACACACACGCACACATAAAAAATCACATATATCCATATAAAACAATAATATATATACATATAAATATATACTGACTGCATATAAAAAAACATTACTAAATATAGCATATATAATTCATATAATACACACACATAGAACACATATTTCATCTCAAGGGTCTAGATTTTAAGTGTGGTTTAATGGAAGCCCTTGTCATTAAGGCCAGGGATTCTATCTGCTTCCAGTTCCAAAATCCACCTTAATTCATGTCATGTTGTTCTGTTAAATTCTTCAAATCTCCTAATCTTAAACTAGATCTCAAACATTATATTACTCTAAAACTAAATCTACGTGTATAAGTCAACATGGCTGAGTGTTTAGCAAGTGCACTTCTTTCTATATCATGGTTCCTTATAGCTGCCAGATGTTCTCTAACTCGTTCCCTCAACATCCTATTTGTCATCCCTACATAAAATGAGCTACATAAATTACAAGTAGCTAAATAGATGATGTTCTTGGTTGCACAATTAGCAGAGACTCTAAACTTATAAACCTTATTGGTCTTGGGATGTATAAACTCATTGTCTAATGCTAGCATTTCGCAAATGTTACAACATCCACATTTTTGTAAACCTCTTACATCTACTTCATAAGACTTGTTTGTATGACATAACAGTCTCTTCAAATTAATTTTGTTTCTATAACTATAGCATGGTCTATTATCAATTACTTGTTTAATTTCAGTGTCAGCTTGTAGTATAAACCAATTCTTATTAATAATTTGTCTAACACACAATCTACATTATTTGAATATTCTAGTGTTATTTTCACTTCATTATTACTGTGATTAGTTCTAGGTGTATTTTCATGAATCATTCTTGGGCCATGTATGTATGGTTGGGCCCTATCAGCTCTCAAATTATGTACCTCCTGTATACCTCTATTTATCTCTCCATGCTTATAACCACATTATATTAATTCATCACTAAATCTAGTAATATCCTCATTAAATTTAGCTTCTTCATTGTCTAATCTAGAAATACGCATGGCTTGTCCCTTGATAATATTTTTATATATGTGAGAAGGGTGCATGCTGTCTCTATATAATATATTATTTTTATGGCATGCTTTCCTATGCAGTTCTGTAGAAAAATAACCACATGCATTTTTCGTAATAGTAATGTCAAGAAACTCAATATGTGCATTAGAAATAATACAGGTAAATTTTAGGAGGTCAGTAGTGCTATTTATATATGACAAAAAATGATGTAGCAACTCTATACTTCCTGTCCAAATCAATACCAAGTCATCTACAAATCTCTTGTATAGAAAAATGCATTTAGAATAGTCCCTATGACTTAATACATACTTCTCTTCCCAGTATGCTAAAACTATATTAGCGTAGCTTTTGGCACACAAGGTGCCCATAGCTATGCCAAGTAGTTGTAAAAAAAGGTATCTTTGAACAAAAAGACATTATTGTCCAAAACCGTCTCCAATAGCATACATATCAAGTCAATTTTATTTTGACTATATATATTTTGCCAGACCTTAGATAGCTATTAACAGGTTCTATACCATACAAATGGGGTATAACTGTAAATAAAGAACTTACATCGAGAGCTACAAGATAACTCCCCATTAATACCTCATGCTTTCCTGTTACTGCTGCATGCAAATCATAAATAAATTGTTTAGTATCACATATCACATTTACTGACTTTTCTAATGCTGGTCTTAAATTCTTTTCAACATAAATAGAAATGGGTTGAGTTACCCATCCTTGGCCTGTCACTATTGGCCTTAAAGGTGGTTCTGTGCTACGTTTGTGTATTTTAGGTTGACCTTGGATTATAGATACTAAAGGATGTATCACTATAAAATAATCAAGTAATTCTTTAGTTATAATGTTACTAAAAAAAAATCATTAAGGGATTTATAAATGCGTTCAGATAAAAGTTTTATTTGCATCAAAGAAACCCTTTTATACATACCCTGGTCATTTAACATAGAAAACATTACTTCATCATATTTTTCCGTCTCATATACAACTATCCCACCCCCTTTATCCACTGGGCGGATAATAGTGGTAGAATCATTAATTAATCTATTTAATGCTTCCTTTTCACCAATATTTAAATTACACAATCTTTTGCAACTAGTGTTATCTTTACATGTTGCTAACTGTCTTAATTCAGTTTCACAAACATTAGTGAATGCCTCAAGAGATGCATTCAAGGCAGGAACAAACATGCTAGGCTTTCTAAAATTATTACATGACTTTTCAGAACTTTTGAACATTGTTTTAAGCATTACATTTCGTGCAAATAATTTAATGTCCAAAATAGTATTGGTAATGTCCATACCTGTAGCTGGTATAAATTAAAGTCCTCTTTGCAACAAACCCATTTCATTTTCAGTTAATTGTTTGGTAGATAAGTTGTAAATTAATGACCATTGAACGGCCGTTTCTCCCACATCTTTTTTATGCAGTGGTTTTTGTCCCTCTTTTGCGATGGTAACCTGCACTTCCTTCTCATGCTCTTTGAACGGTGATATTAGGAATAGTCCATTTGTCGAATTGGCAGGGGTGGAGATGAAAAAAACTTTTTTTGAAGTTTTGGATTTTGAGACTCTTTCTTAGTATTTTTGTTGATTTATTCCCTCTTCTATTGTCTTCTAACAGTGACACTTCTTGTCTTACTTGATTTATAGTTTTCTCTATTCGATACTTCCATGATGGTATTCGATTTCTCATAGGTTCAGTGGTTCATAGGATGATACTAGGCTATTGGCCTGGAGGCCCTTATAAGCCTAGCCAAGAATTTGACCCATGTTCCCTCAAAGTCAGCACCTGTTTCCCTGTCCAGCAGGGACACAGGTGGGATCCCGGGGGTGTATTTTCTGTTTCCCATCCGGTCATCTAGGCTCCTCTTAAAGAGGTCTAGAGAGGTACTCTGCTTAACATGGAGAGGGACTCTGTTCCATAGATGGGGGAGTCTTTCCCTTACTACTCTGTGTTCTTGTGGTAGAACTTTATCAGTTATTAATTTAGCTGCACAGTAATATATCCTGTTTACCTCTGTTGTATCACATGGATCTCTATGAACAGTCCTAATTACTGTGTTCATTTGTTTTATCAGACTTCTGCCTTTTGGGGTTTTGTTGACCATCTACAGTCTACTTCTTTCATTGATCTTAATATATCTATGTCTATTAAATCAAGCAACTCTTCTCTTAGCTCATTTTCTTCCAAATTGAGGGCACATACCTTGTTTTCCATTTCCTGTGGGCATTCTATAGAAAGTTCTATATCATCTTCCTGTGACACATTCTCTTCAATTTCATCTTGTGCCATCTATTGCTCTGTCATATGGGAACTCACTGGCCTATCACTTCTCAACATTGACTGCATTAGAGTTTCCACAGTTTCCTGTTCCTTCCGTTGTTGTCTAGCTTCAAGTGAACATTTATACTGGTTTGCTGTGCAAGGCTCCAAAATATCTTCATATGGCACCTAACCAATTGCTTCCTGTTCCACTGGTTTCCCCTTAATCTGGATATACATTGCTCTATCCTGTTGTAGTGCTTTCTGAATTAGATTTTCTACATTGAATCCTTCACTTCGCAAGTGCTCCATAACCTCAATTTGTATTTCTTTAATTTCTCCATTACTAATCTCATTTTCTACTTTTCCTCTCTGTCTTCTTATTTTTTGTATTGTAAAATTTTTCATTACAGATTCCTTTGCCTTTATTTCTCTTCAAATATCTTTGGTACTGCTCTTTTTGTATTGGTTAGTTTTACTTTCTCGTTTGTATAAATATTATACCATATTAAATCTCTTTTTTTTTCCCCCATGTCCATATTTCTTCTTCAGATGTTTCCTGATCTTCTTGCTTCATCTTACTTTGGAGACTCACTCCATCATGCTGTAATGTAACCTGTGTTAGCCCTTCTAGACCAAATCCTTCACTTCGCAGGCACTCCATAATTTCAACTTCTATTTTTTTTAACTTCTACTTTACTAATCTTCTTTTCCATACCCCCTTCTTTGTGATATTATTTTTGTATTGTGAAATTTTCCATATCTGGATGCCTTTGCCTGTATTTCTCTTTGAACATCTTTGGGGCTGCCTTCTTTATATTGAAATATTCTCTTTACAGATATTGTTGATTCCATGCAGACTAAGGATGGTATTATAGTCCTAAGGTTCGCACTTTTTAAGTAGTTATCTGCAAAGAGGGTTGCTACGTCTATATACAAAAACACTAAGTGCAGATTATTCACACTAAGTAAATGTGAAGGTATTTTAATAATCCCACCTATTTGCGTCAAACAAGTAAAGTAACTAAAGTTAATCCTTATGTATGTGTGAAGTACTAACTGAATACATTAGGCTTTGTATGATTTTGTACATACTCAGATTTTGTGGATGAACATGGCTATGTGCAAGCATGCTTGAAATAGTTGAAGCAGGCACTAGACAGTGCAGCTTTTATTATTAACTTTTAAAACATATAGAGGCATTTAATATGTTTTATACAGGAGTATACTTATGTGGACACCCTATTGTTTGCTTGTAAAGAGTAGAAAGGAGGAGATAGGACAGACCGAAAAAGGGAATACATAACAAAGAGGGAAATTCAGAAAACTATAAGAGGGTTGTGCTGGAGGAAGTTAAAGAGGGGTACCATGCTTTCACCGGGGAATAGACCCCTAATTTTTATTTATTTATTTTTTTATATAACAGGGCAGTTTGGGTGGGAAGTAGGGAAGAGAGTGCAGGAGAGAGGATAATTAAGCAGAGGGGTTATGAATTCAGCCTACAGGAAGAATCCTCAGTCCATAAGACCTCAAACATTTCTACTGTCTGATAGTGTTGCAGTGGAGGAACCCAATGTTGAGGGGGAAGGGGCCTGATGTCAACCTGTCATTAGAGATTACTGCAGAAGCAAGTCTTCAACCTGCTGAAGAACATTCTAGATTGGCTGAAGGTGTCTATCCACCACCTGCTTCACCATGCCGTCAACCAAGCTCTGAAGCCCACAGCCAGTGAGTCTTACCAGGGTGTCTACAAGACCAGTGCCACCATCCTGACCCTGTGAGTACATCACTGGAACAGGCAGAGAGTGAACATTCCCTGACCTGTGAGGCACATGACCAGACTGCTCCTAAGCATTATGGAACAGTAGAAACATGAAAAGTACTGGTGGAGAGAGAGAGAGAGAAGGACAAAGGAATGCATAATAAAAAGAGGGAGAGACAAAGAAGAAATGTAGAAAATAAATTCACACATAATGTTATACAGCATTCCAGTCTTTATTAGCACTGAAGTTTTATTTTTATTAGATCTTTATTCAAATAAAAGAAAATATCTAGGAAATCATTATGGATCCTTGAGAATAATCAGTATATTGCTATGTGGTGGTGGTGATTTTTATAGGTGCATAGGTTCATTCTAGGCTATCTGCCCTAGGGCATTTATAAGCCTAGCCAGAGTGTGTTTGGCTTTCACCACCCATTTTAAATTAATTTTGCTATGCCCTTTTTTGAGGTTAGTATACTGTGCCTCTGTCTAACAGTGACACAGAAGTGATACCCGGGGTAAACCTACGATCCCCCATCCACTCATCAAGATTCCTCTTGAAGAGAGTCAATGAGGGACTCTGCCTAACCTGGACTGGGATTTTATTCCAGAGTGAAGGGAGCCTCTGGGATATGAATCTGTCCCTCCAGCATGTCCTATTTATTTCAGTGCTGAGGTTCAAGTCTCTCGAGCGCGTAGCTCGATGGGATTTGGATTTTCTGAGGTGCAGCATGTCCATTAATTCCGGGTTGGACATGGCTTGATACGTCAGGCACAGATTGCCTCTGAGCAGGCGGTATGCCACTGAGTAGAGCTGGAGTTTCTTTAACCGGGCAGCATATGGCATCTGTTTGAGCCCTTTGATCCTCTTGGTGAGGTACTTTTAGGGTCTTTCCAGTTGCTGCAGGTGTCTGGTAAGGTACATCCCAAAAGGGGCATTGTACTCAATTATGGGCCTGATGAGGGATGAGTAAAGAGGCACGATGACCTTCCCTGATCTAGATGTGAATCCCTTCATGATTAGGTGGGCTATATAAAATGTTTTTCTAACCACTTTGGCCACGTGGTTGTCAAATGAGAGATTGCTATCAACTTGGGTTCCCAGGTCCCTAATTACTTCTTCTGTACTTAATGGATTACCACCTATGTGGTAATTTGTGGGCACTTTGTTTTTGCCAAAGGGGATGACTATACACTTTTTGGTGTTTAGCTTGAGGCCATGGCTCTGGCACCAGTTGTCTGTTTCTATGAGGCCCTTTTGGAGAATGCTTGTGTCAGCTGGAGAGTCGATTATAGCACCCAGTTTGCAGTCATCTGCGAACTTGGTCAGCCACAGTCCTTCCGTGTTGGCCTGTACTTCCGAGAAATATATACCGAACAGGAGAGGTCCCGGAACTGAGCCTTGTGGTACACCACTTGTAACTGGTTTGGAGTCTGACATGGCTACAGCAATTCTAACCATGTGGGTTCTGTCCTTGAGCCAGTTTGCAACCCATCTAGTGACATAGGGGGTTATATTTAAGCTGGTGAGCTTATCTATAATGCCCGAGTGGGGTATTGTATTGAAGGCTTTTGCGAGGTCCAGGTAGGCTGTGTGGACCACCTTCCCCTCGTCAATGGCCTTGGTGACTGTTTCAAAGAAATCGACCAGGTTTAAGAGGCAGGATCTGCCCTTAACAAAGCCGAACTGGGTAGGATCCAGTGTCTGTAGGTCCCCAATATCTTTTTATGAGGTCCATGATGATCCTTTCCATAGCTTTGCAGACCAAGCTAGTCAGGCTTATGGGGCGATAGTTTCCAGGATCCGTTGAGGCACCACCTTTGTGGAGAGGGACCACTGTTGCTGTACGCCACTCTTTGGGTACATATCCTGTGGTAAGGCTGAGATTGAACAGTAGTTTTATGTTTGGGTTTAGCTCTTCTTGGAGTTCATGTAGGACGCAGCCCGGGACACCGTCTGGTCCCATTGATGCTGTGTTTTTTGCTTTGGAGAGGGCGGCTCTTACCTGAGCATCTGAGATGTCAGGGGGGCAGCACTCTGCTGGGATAGATATTTACCCTTTTGGTGGGGAGGGGGGGGGGAGTTTGTGCTGAACCTGTCAGCTAGGATGTTGGCAATGTCTGTGGGTTTGGTGTATTTTTTGTCATTTTGGACTAATTCTGAACATATCTGGGAATTCCCACCCAGGCTCCTAACATAACGCCTTGTGATTATCTTTAGTGTCCTGTGCAATTTTTCTCTCGAAGCTGGCCTTAGACGATTTTATGAGTGCCTGTAGTTTTTTGCTAACACTGATCAGGGATGCCTTCCCTTTTTGGGATTTTGCTCTATCATGTAGTAGCTTCCTCCTTCTATTGTATAGCTTGTTTATGGCTGGGGTCCACCAGACAGGACGTCTGCCTTTGGAGGATTGGGTTTTGGTTTTATTTGGGATTGCATGATCCATGCATTCCTGAAGGTGTTCATAGAATGCGTTTATAAAGGATTCTGCGGTCTGGGCCATATTTTCCACAGGCCCAGGGGCTTTGAAGGATTCCACCTCAGTTTTGAGGAGTGTGAAATTTGCTTTAGAGAAGTTTTTCACTGTGGTTTTCTGGGCAGGGGGTGGGGTTGGGATGTGAATATCCAGTGAGATTAGTTTATGGTCTGATCTTACCAGTGAGGGATACACTTCTGGTCTGGAGCATAGAGTCCCCATGTTGGTGATGATCAGGTCCAGTATGTTTTCCCCTCTTGTGGGAGTGGTAACAAGTTGTTCCATAGCATTTGAGTTTATAAATTCTAGGAACCTTTGAGCTAGGGTGTTGGAGCTAGAGTAATGCTCCCAGTCTATGTTTGGGTAGTTGACGTCGCCCAATATAATGGTGTTTGGAGAGACCTTCATATTTTCCAGTGTTCTCAGGAAGGCCGAGTGGGGTTACTGGGTTTGGGAGGGTGGTCTATAGCAGGCTATAAACTGGTAGGCAGTTTTACCCACTGTTAGTTGCACATAGATAGTCTCTGATGCTTCGTGCTGTGCCACCAACCTGGAGGTGTGGGTATCTTTGACGAATATTGATACTCCCCCTCCTTTTCTGGTTCAGTCCAAGTTTTGTGGCCGAAAAGCATGGTATGAGGTATAACCTGGTAGTGCTGGGGTACTCTCAGGAGCCTTGAACCAGGTTTCTGTTACTGCACAGATATCGATGTTCTCCATGCTAAGGAGAGTTTTGAGTGCATGCATCTTGAGGTTTAGACTTCTGGCGTTGAGTAGCATTACTCTTAGTTTCTTATCCCTTGTGATACCTATGGAGGTGGGTTTGTCTTTTGAGCCTTGCCTAAAAAAGGCACTATGGGGGTAGCAAGAGCTTTTGCCAATATCCGAAAGCTCAGGGGTGACAGGTGCAAGCCGTCCCTAGAGAAGCATCGTGGCCTGTCGAGCATGTCATCCCAGGCTGACAGGCATTGGATCCCCTTTGAATGACACCAATACTTAAGCCAATTGTTGAAATTGATCATCTTGTCTTCATATTGTGGCATCATTCTTGGTGAGAGTAAGATGCTACTCAAGGTCAGGGTCATACCGGCCTGGGCCACATGCTCAGAGAGCTCCTCTATGTCTCTTTTCATGTAGTCCAGGGAGGTACGTCTCAGGTCATTCACACCAGCATGGACAATGACTGAGTCATATTTGTACTTGCCTTGGAGTGACCTGAGTGCTTGTGCTATGTGGCGGATCCTAGTGCCCGACAAGCAGCTCACCGTGACCTTCTCCTTGTTCAGCCTGGTGAGCGGGACGTCAGTGTGCCTGACGATAGAGTCACCTATAACAAGTGTATCAGGTGTGTTGTTTAGCCTTAAGGGCTGTGACTGTTCGGCACACTGGCTTTGTGAGCTATGTGTTGCACGTGTTTTGTTTTGGGGTAGCGGTTGCTTGGGTGTCTGCTTTGGAGGTCTCTGCTACTTAGGCAGATTTTTATTTAGAGCCTCTGAGTATGTTTTTGTGTGTTTATGTGTTTGGTTTGCTGTCGTGGTAGGTCTATGTGAGACTGGAATTGTAGTGAGTGTGGTTTCCTTCTCCTCCTGACAGGTTTCGCCAGTACTGAGTTGAGAGAGCTTAGCCTCCAGTTTGGCTATATGGTTGCATCTCTCATGTGTTGGAATTTGTTGGGAGGAGGAGAGGGTTGTCTGTGTACATGAGACAGTTGTAACATTGCCTCAAGATTCCCAGATTCACCAGCTGGACCAGAGAGGAGATTGACAACTGACCTTTGGACATGCTAGAATAGTATTGGGAATTCCTTTATAATTGAAAAAGGGCCAATGGGAAACAAGGTACTCAAGGGGAGTTTGTGAGGGTGTAGTGCTTTTAATTTTTTAGTGCTGACTTATATAATTGCTTTAGTGAGCAAGTGCCAGGTAACTTAAATGCAATGTGTTACAGGTAACTTAAATGCAAAAATGTCAAACAGTAACTTTCTTTCAAGTGAAACAAGGAAATAAGTACAGTAAGCAATGCAGATGTCACTAGGGATCCACAGAAGCGCTGAAAAGCCGCGTTTTAGGTGGAATTAGCGTTTCAGGAAATAACAAGCAAACAAGCATACAAACAAAGCTAGATTCAGCAGGCCTGGATCTAGTCTATGCTACAGCAAACAAGGTGTACCAATTCCAGTAAGAAACAGTTCAGATATGCAGGCACTATAAGCCTTTAACCAGAAATTCCCAGCTCAGAAGGGCAGAGTCCAGCCTCTCCTCCCACAAGAGTGCAGACCACGAACCTTCTTAATGTAAAATAACTGGCCTGAAGCCCAAGTGCTTAAACCAGAACTAATACAGTTTTAGAATAACAGACACTGAGCCCTCAATCAGCAGTTCCCAACTTAGAAGGATGTAAGCTACCTGTCCTGCCACCACAGTGCAGGCCACAAACCTTCCCAATGTAAAACAACTGGTCTGAGCCCAAGTGCTTAATCCAAAAGACTTTGAATGATAGCTACACTTTAATCAAGTTACTACCAAGCAGTAATAAATACAATTGAATACTTTAAAGAATGCCTGGATTAGTGCTCAAGTTATACAAACAAAACCAGATTCAGCAGGCCTGGATCTAGTCTATGCTACAGCAAACAAGGTGTGCCAATTTGGTAAGAAGCAGTACAAATATGCAGGCACTATAAACCTTTAACCAGAAATTCCCAGCTCAGAATGGCAGAGTCCAGCCTCTCCTCCCACAAGAGTGCAGACCATGAACCCTCTTAATGTAAAATAACTGGCCTGAAGCCCAAGTGCTTAAACCAGAATTAATACACTTTTAGAATAACAAACACTGAGCCCTCAATCAGCAGTTCCCAACTTAGAAGGATGTAAGCTACCTGTCCTGCCACTACAGTGCAGAGCACAAACCTTCTTAATGTAAAACAAGTGGTCTGAAGCCCAAGTGCTTAAACTAAAAAGGCTTAGAGTGAGTTACACCAAGCAGTAATAAATACAATTGAGTACTTTTAAGATGACACAAAAGCAAAATAAAGTAGGAAGAAACACAAATACAATAAAAGCAGATACATTTTTTTTTTGAGTGAGCAAATGAGATGGGCCCAGGAGGAGTATCCAAGTGCAAATTTACAAGAGGAGTGGGCAGTTTCAAAGCCACCAAGATTAACACCAAGACAAAAACAGGGAGTGTGGGTGGGGACCTACTGAAAAAACAGTCAACTTCTAGCTAGATATTGCTCAATGCAACACAAACAAATTATTTTAAAAAGTGCAGATAAAAGTTACTTAGCTACACTTATGCATTCAATTGATATCATGCAGGTCTTAACTGGCCATAGCTCACAGTTTAAACAGAAGATAATTCATTGTACCACTTGTATAAGACAGAAACTGAATAACAATGAAGGAAACTACTACCCCCACCTATCACTGGCTATGCAGGTTTTTAACAAGCCTTAACTGAAAATACCACATGCACTACTGAAAAAACAGTCAACTTCTAGCTAGATATTGCTCAATGCAACACAAACAAATTACTTTAAAAAGTGCAGATAAAAGTCACTTAGCTACACTTATGCGTTCAATTGATATCATGCAGGTCTTAACCGGCCAAAGCTCACAGTTTAAACAGAAGATAATTCACTGTACCACTTGTATAAGACAGAAGCTAAATAACAATGAAGGAAACTATTACCCCCACCTATCACTGGCTATGCAGGTTTTTAACAAGCCTTAACTGAAAATACCACATGCACTACTGAAAAAACAGTCAACTTCTAGCTAGATATTGCTCAATGCAACACAAACAAATTACTTTAAAAAGTGCAGATAAAAGTCACTTAGCTACACTTATGCATTCAATTGATATCATGCAGGTCTTAACCGGCCAAAGCTCACAGTTTAAACAGAAGATAATTCACTGTACCACTTGTATAAGACAGAAACTGAATAACAGTGAAGGAAACTACTACCCCTACCTATCACTGGGTATGCGGGTTTTTAGCAAGCCTTAACTGAAAATACCACATGCACTACTGAAAAAACAGTCAACTTCTAGCTAGATATTGCTCAATGCAACACAAACAAATTACTTTAAAAAGTGCAGATAAAAGTTACTTAGCTACACTTATGCATTCAATTGATATTTGCAGTCTACTGATACTACTGAGGTATGCTGGTTTAACTTAAGAACTAGTGATACATTAAACATTTCTGCCTGATATGGATTTTACTGCAGTACTATACTAATAGCACTTTACTCTTTTTGTTATTTTTGTGTATAAATTGCAGTTATACTAACAAAATTAGTTAAAAACAGAAAACAACATTTATTAGACAGCCTTAGAAATCTCGTGTTATGCTAGGCTGAATTGTACTTTATTTCTTTAACAGCTGCATGGAGAGCACATAACAGAATGGTTGGTTATCTAGCTCAGCTTTTTGTTCCTTGATATTTCTGACATTATTACTTCTACTATTCAGCAAGGCATTGATGTTAATCTTGCACTTGCTAAGTATGTGTGCTTATTTCTTCATAGGTTCATAGGTAGGTACTAGGTTATTAGCCCTAGGGCATAATTAAGCCTAGCCAAAATGTTTCAGCTTGCGCCGCTCATGTGATTTAGTTACCTGCACCTCTGTCGAGCAGGGCCACAAAAGTGATTCCTGGGGTGAATTTCCTGTTCCCCATCCACTCATCAAGATTCTTCCTGAAGAGCGCTAACGAGGAGCTCTGCCTCACATATATGGGGACCTTATTCCAGAGCAGGAGGAGTCTCTGGGACACAAATCTGTCCCTCCAACAACTCCTGTTTATTGTAGAGGTCAGGTTAAGGTCCATAGAGTGTGTAGCTTGGGTAGATTGGGTTTTCCTTAGGTGGAGCATTTCCAGCAATTCGGGGTTTGACATAGCCTTGTATGTCAGGCAGAGATCACCTCTGAGTAGCCAGTATGCAACCAAGTAAAGTTGAAGTTTTTTTAGTCTGGTGGCATAGGGCATCTGTTTTAGGCCCGTTATCCTCATGGTGAGGTATTTTTGTGGCCTCTCCAGTTGTTGCAGGTGTCTAGTAAGGTACATCCCAAATGGGGCATTGTACTCAATAATGGGTCTAATGAGTGATGAGAAGAGGGGGACAATAACTTCCTTTTTTCTAGATGCAAACCCCTTTGTGATAAGGTGGGCCATGTAGAAGGATTTTCTAACCATCTTAGCGATGTGGTTATCGAAGGAGAGGTTACTGTCTTCCTGGGTCCCTAGGTCTCTTATCACTCTTTCTGTGTTAAGTGAGCTGCCACCTATGTGGTAATTCGTAGGTTTCCCAAAGGGGATGACAATGCATTTTTTTGGCATTTAGCTTGAGGCCATGGTTTTGGCACCATGTATCTGTTTCAGTGAGACCCTTTTGAAGGATATCTCCATCAGTAGGAGTCTCAATTATGGCACTCAGTTTGCAGTCGTCTGCGAATTTTGTTAGCCATTGTCCCCCTGTGTTTGCTTGTACCTTGTTTGCTTGTACCTCGGAGAAGTAAATACCAAACAGGAGAGGTCCCAAGACTGAGCCCTGGGGTACTCCACTTGTCACCGGTTTGGAGTCGGACCTAATGTTTCATATTTTCACTGTATGGGTTCTGTCTGGGAGACAGTTTGCAACCCATCTTGTAATGCAGGGGTTTATATTTAGGTTAGTGAGTTTATCTATAATTCCTCCCTCATTGGCATTTAAACATTTATTTTCATTTTTCATTGGAAATAGTGGAGCACAGATTGTCATATAGTCATTACATGTAATCCATCTGTACTAATATTTCTTTAAACTTTTTTGTCATGCTTGCATAACTTACCTTTTGCACCACAGTATGTGCTTCAGGAAGCACCAATTAGTATCTTCATTCTAATGGGAATTATTTTTAAGTCCACAAAAAAAAAAAAGAAAACAAAGACAAAAGCATTTTGAAGTTCGTTTTTCCCACACCAGTGCCAATGAGGGAGGAATAAGTGTGATCTTTAACCTCATTGACATCACCTCAGGAAAAATGTAGGATGTGTTCATAGACTTTAATGGATAGTTGCTGCACAAGATATGTGACTGTGTATGTTGTTATGAGTTTATATTAAGTATTGAGTGATTTGAGTCGGCAAGGTGTATCACAGTGTGCAGGGTGGCCATGGATTGCACTTTGTGAACATGCAGAATCTATGAGATCTGACTCAATTTTCCTCTTTCTAAGCACAGGGATTTTTGAGAATTACTAAAGCTTGTTTTCATGTTCACAAGGACAGTTGAGGGATGCTGGGTACTGCTGGGGACTCCACCTCTGCCACAAGGTGTACTTATGTGGATCAGTGGCTTTCATGCTCTTGTATTACTGCAACTCATAGAGATAAGCCTAATTTTCGTATGCCACATGTAAATGACCCTGAATTTAGATGAATAACTTGAAGATTTCCATATTAACTTGTGATCATTCAAAAAAAGATGTGAAATGCTGTAGGAAATCACAAACGTTTTCAAGTAAGAAAACCATAATAAAAACAATAAAAGTTAGTTGGAAGCAGTTCATATTGATCTAAGATAGAAGAGTTTGTTAGGAATAATGTGTATTTTACAGATCTGACGGTGAGATGCAACTCATTCATACATTTATTCATGACATGAATGTGACTTACAAATTTCAATTCATGACAATAGCACTGAAATTGTGTGGGAAATAATTGCAATGTGAAAGTTATTTAGGAAATGATCTTTGGAGCATTTAGTGATTATGTTATTCATAATATAAGTACATACTTTGAAGTGACTGAAGTCTGATATACTGCATTTTAGCAATGTATTGTGTCAGCATACATGCTGCTTTACTGGGAGATTTCTGACTGTCAGTCATGAATGAAAAATGGTGCTATTAATACATAGAAGTGGTAGGGAAGGATAAAAGTCTGTCAGCAATGACATAAGATGACAGTGCCATGTTAAGTGCTTTCAGTACTACTATAAAATTGTTGATGATGCTGTACAGGTTACTGCAACACATAACTTTACCTGGCTTAATTGGACTTGTGGTATGTGTATATGAATATGGGTGGTGTGTCAGCATTCATGGTTTTGTACTCAGTGTTTGATTTATTTGTAATGAATGCAGGCATGCTTTCATTGTGTTGTTTGGATGATGAATGGATCAAAGGTTTCAGTATATGACTTTGGCATGTTTTAGATAAATTAATGATGCAGCACCAGTGGTCAAGACAGGCAAATGACAACATTACCCATGAGAAGAACCACATCCTCATGGTAGCTCTTCAGACATATGTCAAATGCCTTTTTGGAAAAGAGAGACCCAAACAAGCTGAGAGGTCAAAGGCATGGAACCAGGTAGTTATGGATATAAATACTGTTGGTGGAAACATCCGCACATTAACACAGTGGAAGAAGAGGACAAGTGATATGCTAGGATGTGCAAGATCCAAATTAAGACAAAATGCAGTCACCCATAGCTGAACTACAGGTGGCCTACAACAATTATTCCTTTAACACCTAATCAGGAATACCTTCTCTCCATTTGTGGTGATGATCATGAAACAGACAAGAACAGCACTGGAAAAATTACAGGTGCTGTGGATACTGGCTGATGAAATGTGATGATCAAATGTAATACATGATAATTACTATTAATAGGTGAGCCACCCACTTCAGGGCATAATGGTATTGATGAACACAGTGTACATGGTAGGTGCCCTCCACAATACATTGCACAGCATACAGAGGTGTACCTCATATCTGAGTAATCATGTATTCATTTAATTCTTTACAGGGTCAGCAACAGAAACAAACAGTTCCACTATACCAATACATTTAGAGAACAGAAGCAGAATGCCTGATGAGGATTAATGATAAATAACATATTTATCAGACAGCCTAGGAAAAGTTGCACACATTCACCAAGTTTAATGACAGAATCTCACACCCCACAAAATGTTAGTAACTCCGAAAGAAGTGACACTGGATCAAAAATTGAAGCACATGGTGACATTATACTACAGGGTATACAAGGAAAAAACCCTTGCACCTCTACACCCGTGTCTGCAAACCCAAAGGAACACCTTTTGGATGACGGCAAAAATTCAGAGGCAGCAATATCAACAGTGATGTCTTTACAAAGAGGTGCTAGATGCAGGCATTTATCACAGCTACTCTGGCAAACACACAAAGCATTGGCTGCCCAGCAGCAAATGTGCTGTGACATTATTAGGTCTCAGTGCACTGCCACAGACAGTCTGCTAGAAATGGTCAGAGTACTCCAAGAAGTGCATGAGTATTCCCAGAACCACAAGGTAATGGCACAGAGTAGGGATAATGCCATGCTATCATTGGTCCATACGGTGGCAGCACACCAAGCAGCCATGGCTGCCTCCATTTGTGCACTGATGAGGACTTAGCAGACTCAGAAGGAGTCAAATGAAAGGGGAAGAGGACATACTACTGTCTGGACATGTGGGAATATGTCACTTTGCACTGTAACTGCTTCACAAGAAAGTAGTAGTATTGCTAGGGGAAACAGACACAACAGAATTCATGCAGAACAAATCAGCATTTGACACCTGGCACCTCTTATTTTAAGTCCCAGTCTGGCAGCAATGAGATATCACTGTCTGTAGGGCACAACATCACAGCAAGCCACCATCCAGCTCACGTGATAGTCTTGCCACAAGATCACATGCAGCTTCATCTACCCTATGTTTAGAAGATAAAACATATGATGCATTTCACCTTAACCTGCTGTGATCCAAGCTGCATAATTCATGGAATTGCAATTAGCATTATACACTGAGATGTCAGTGTTTAACTGTAAAGGCAATTGTTGTTGTGTCTTTCGGCTTGAGTTATTAAAATAAAAAAGTTAAAACAAGTTTGAAAAAACATTGCAGAATATGAGTGCAAAATGTAAAACATTACTAAGACAAGCATCTACATGTGTTTCATTTCAATATTGATATTACTTAGAAGTGCACGAAATATCTGTAATGAAAGCTATATGTCATAACATTGAAATTGCACTGATTTATATCATTAAGGGGCACCATTCATGACTGTTAGTTCAACAGTGTTACAGCTGGCAAATACCTATTATATACAACTGTAGAAAAAGTGCATGATTATCCTGCTATATAAAATAACACTGCCGCCACTTCACCTTCAGTACTGCATAAATTATGAATCTCTTGTGTATGAGAAAATGAAATAACCTGATGTGCAGTAACTTAAAAAGTCCTAATAAGTTATTTCAAATATGTAATAGTAAAAGTGAGGAAACATTGCATAGTATAAAAAAGTGTGTGAAACATTTTTCATTAAAATGTAAAGTATGAATTCATGTTAAATAATGAAATAACACTTTTTATTCAGTTTATAACTTCATGAGAATCAGTGTATGCATAGAGAAGTATATCACCCCGGCAGAAAGTTTTATGAAAATCAGTTAAAAATGTAATTATTCTTTACATCGTACCTTATTACATCACTGAATAGATGTTTGTGAGCACTTGGGCATGACTTGTACTACTAATAATAATAGTAATACCTGTTCTGAAATAAAAACAAATATATAATAATTAATTAAAAAATGAAATGGAATGTCATTTTCACTAGAAGACCATGCTCCACACAGCATAGCCCACACATATCACTACATGCATCAATTGTACTCTAGACCTGAGATTCAATATACTCCATGCAGCCTTCACTTGAAGCCTGCACAGAGTTTATATGTTTGGCGGCGGTGCATGGTGAGCAGCAGTGTGCAATGTATTAATGCCGCACTAGTCTAGTTTAAGCTAGATTTCATGGCTGGCAATGTTGCTGGCCAGGAAACTATGTAAGTGAAGACAGATATCAGTTCTGTTTCAAGCAGAGCACCTACGGTCCACGGTTTTTCACAAAATACCACAATGATCACCAGGGCTTCACAGATAGCTGTCAATCTGTTAGTGCAACACATCTGCATAAAGGCCATTATTTAACCAGAAATAGGGACATATTTGACATAGATGTTGCATAGAAATGTGTAAGAATGAAACTCGAACATACCTCTCAACCTGTTAGAGCAAGAAATCTAGACAAAGCCACAAATAATGGGGGGACAAATGCGCAAAAAATAGGGACAAATTTTTAATATTGCTCTTTTAAACTTAGAAAGTTGATAGAATAATAGAATGTACAGTAGCCTGCACCTTTATGAAGAACATGAAGTTTGAAACTCAAATGTCTGTCATTGGTTTCTGACCAGTCTACAATGACATGCCAATGAATTGCCAGAAAACCAAAATGTTATGAGGGAAAGATCAAAAATATGAGACAAATCTGGACATTCCTCATAAATCAGGACATTTGGAAGGTATGAGCTCAAATGTATGTAATATACTGACTCATATCAATCCTGAGATCATCCCATTGATATGACAGAAAGCCACAAATTTAAGAAGAAACACATCTGGACATCCTGGGAATATCACAACAGTTGAGAGGTATGATTATGGGAAGTATATGGTCCAAACACAGTACAGGACAGTATACCTGCAGTGCAGAGTTTTGTGATATCCCATTCCTGGCATTGTGTATTGAAGTTATGTAAATGATCTGTAATGGGACATGGACTGTCATGTAAAATAAACACTCAGGGGAAGTGTGTGTGTATATTGAATAGGGACACTCACATGAACTGTTGGAATGAACACAGGAAAAGAGGACAGGTGAAACTACCTAATATACAGCAGATGAGGGCATGTCAATGGAAGATGGTTGTAGCAGCAACATCAATCACATATAGATATGTGATTGGTGTTGCTGCTACAACCATCTTCCATTGACATGCCTTCTTCTGCTGTACATTAGGTAGTTTCACCTGTCCTCCTTTTTTTTTTTTTTTTTTTTTTTTTTTAATGTTACAGTAGGGACTGTACAGTATGGGTGGCCTCGGTGTTGCAGCAGTTAGCCTTGCCACCTCACAGCCAGAGGTTCACTAAATTGGCCCTAGGTGTGAGTGTGTGCCTCCTGTGTAAGGTTGGGTACTGGGCTGGCAACTTGGCACCATAAAATCCCACTACCAGTTGTTCTGCAGACAGTTGTTTCACTGTGGTGACCCCTAACAGGAAAAGTGAAAAAGAGAAGAAGGGACTATACAGTGAAAGTGTGTTTTATGACTGTCACACAAGATGACATAACAATGAGGAGGATGTCTGTGTGAGATAAGCATCCTTACATGACCAATGCAGAGGACATCTATCAGGTATCTGACATACAATTGGGGTAGGGTGCATATTGGGAAGCTGTGCAAGCTGATTTGCCTGTGGGCACAGATAAAGGCTCATGGAAAACATAAAAGAACCAGCCACAATCATGGACAATATCAGAATAATACCACCAGTAATCCCATGCCTCTGACATAAAGAATGTAATTTACAGTGATAAGAGATGAGCCTGCACACACAAAAGAACTATTATGATATGTACATACTCTATGAATGTAACCACACACACTGTCCTGGCACTGTAACATCTGCTAGAGGTGTTAGGAGGGACACTGCTATACCTGTTTGCAACAGTATGGACAATACAGGCTAGTTGACTGGTGTGCATAGCATATAGATTTATATAATATATATATATATATATATATATATATATATATATATATATATATATATATATATATATATATATATATATATGGCACAGGCTACACTGTCATGAATGCTGTACATGCCATTAATGTTATCAAACACCTATGTGTATAGTGTGTGCATAAGCAGAACAGGTAGCACATATGCATCTGATGTAACAACTTGATTGGTGTTCCACACCATCACAGTCATGTATATTCCACAGAAAAAAATACCTAGGTAAGCTGTGTGACAGTGCACAGTGACAAAGGTGGCACACTTTAGTTACACATCAGTGGAAGATGTTTAGGGAGGTACATGAAGAAGGGTGCATTGTACACAGTTATTGGTGTGATGAAGGCTGGGAATCATGAAGGTATTATGGACTTCAATGTGTATGTCCTTCACATACCCAGTACTTGTGTTACATTCAAGGGAGTAGTCAGCACTGTGACTACATGCTGGTGGATGTAGCACTTACTA
Organism: Protopterus annectens; assembly: GCF_019279795.1. Taxonomy (NCBI): domain Eukaryota; kingdom Metazoa; phylum Chordata; order Ceratodontiformes; family Protopteridae; genus Protopterus; species Protopterus annectens. Next base: position 766,385,672 of record NC_056725.1, read on the forward strand.
TCTATCCCAGCACATGAGTCACACACCTATTGATCTGATTATAGGGTATGAAGTCCACATTATACTTGAGCAGTGTGTTTGTTTCCTGAATTAACAAATCCCCTCACGTGTCTTGTCAAAGCATCTATTGTTATGCCTGTGGCAGCAGTGTTTGGAATGTGTTGCTACTGTCTGTATTATAGTAATATCACAGTTGGTGTCACTGATTGCCCACAATCTCTAGTCCTTCAGGCAGCTTTGTGGACACAGCATGCGTATGTCATCTTTGATGTCCATCACTTAACTTATGGACAGAAAAGGGCCTAGCAGACATCCCTGATGTATGGACCTGATCACTGGACCTGAGATATATGTCAGGCCGCACATGTCAACATAGTGAGATGCCACATATGCAATACACTAGTCTGCTTATTTGGTGATATAGCTGTTTTTGGTCACATATGACAGTGTTGAGTGAATACCTCAGTGTGGATTTGTGTCAAATGCCTTGACCTGGTCAAGTTCTACAAGATGATACTGTTGTCATCATGTATGTCCTCAATGACCTCTTTGAGGACATCTATCAGATGTAACAGACACAGTGTAACATTAACAACTCGCACAGGTCTGTTGCACACAGCCAGAATATGACTAGTGTACATGTAGAAGAGGTCTGTGATAACATGTTGGCCTACCTCACAGTCAAGGATAGTCAGGATGTCTGTATAAATGCATGTGTCAGGTGCTGTCCTCATACCTCTCAACCTCTTAGCTCAAGAAATCTGGACAAAGCCTTACATTAGGGGTACAAAGGCCTAAATATGTGGACATATTTTAAACAGTGCTCTTAAAAACATAGAAAGTAGCTAGAATAACATGGTTTGTGCTAAAGTGCATTTTCTAAATGATATGAAGTCTGAAACTCAAGTGTATGTCATTATTTAGTAATTTCATTCCTCAAATCATCTAAGTGATTTACCAGAAAAACATACATTTTATGAGGAACAGAGTGAAGTTTTGAGGTGAAAATCTGGACATTCTGAAAAATCTGTAGAGTTGAGAGGTATGCTGTCCCCTCTACTCAGATGGATGCATGTTGATATCCAGCCTTCTATGTTGAAGTGTACATTCAACCATATCAGGAAGATGTATATGCTGAGTCATGCCATAGGTGATCTGTGATGCTGTCACAGGCCATTGCTTTCATGGTATACACCTGGATGAAGGTAATACAGTGCATACTACCTATTGTAATATGGCCTAGGGTTTTGACGCAATCCCCCACACAGGTATCATTAAGGAACCTTCACAGATGGGGGTTAACCTCACATCATTTGATGGGTAACCAAGTGGGTCATCGACAGAATACATACTGTGAAAGTTGGTGAATCAACCTGTATCAGTAGAGCTGTCACCATTGGCAAACCCCAGGGATCTGTGCTTGGCCCTTCACTGTTTGGACTCTATTTCTCGACAGTTCAGGCTAAAGTATATGGCCTTTGGCTTACCAGGTTTGTTGATTCTTGCATCTTGTGTGCAATCATTGAATCCACCAATGATGATAACATAGTACAGGAAGAGCTAACACAAACAAATGAATGGGGACAAAGGCACATGATCTGCAACTAAATGCAGAAATATGTCTTTTTTATGTTGTCCATCTGAAAAGTGGAATTCCATGTTAATCACAGCATTGTCAACAGTCCTGTTATGTGGTCACCCAGTGATGCCAGCACTCTGAACTTCGACCACCAAGTGTCCACACTGGTATTAAAAGCCTATGTTGTACACATCATACATTACACCATTATATTCAGATCTTAGGATTGTATGACAGCATTGTAGTCAAACCTCATCATAACAGTAATGGAGTATAATGCCCTCTTTTGCAAGTACCTCAACAGACACATGCAGCATCTGGAAAGACCATAGTGCTTTCTCAGCAGGATAACACAGGGTCTACAAACCATGCTATGATGTATTTGGATAGAGTTAAAGCCATGTCACTGTAATCTGTCTGGTATAAAATGAGGTTACATCTGCCTGGCCTACAGGCCAGTGTCTGACCCTGCCGTGGTGGGAGTACTGCATATCCAAAAAGTCTGATATAGCTGATGTCATCAGCAGTGTCTGTTGAGGAGAATATAACAGTGTTCCACATGCTGGTTTAAAATGCTCTCTGTAATGTCAAGCAAGAGCTCACAGACACACACACACACACACACACACACATAAACACATGCGCGTGCACACACACACACACACACACACACACACACACACACACACACACACACACACACACAGTCAGTTGACTGCAATGAGAATAGAACCCCCTACCTAAGTACACAAACTACAGAAATCAGTACTTTATGCAAGCACCATGGCACAAGTATAACTTTTATAAGAGTGCAGGTGAACTTATAGTAGATTACATCAGTAAACCATGTTGGAGACAAGATTTTGGAAGGCATGCATAGGCTTATAGTTTCATAGATTTGCAAGAAACTACTAGCCTAATGGCCCTAGGGTGTTTAGAAGCCTAACTGTGTAAAAACATATGTACCCTTATTGAGCATAGTTGGATGGTTATTATTAGCAGAGCAATTTTTGTGAGAAACACCAACTGGCCCTGTCCATGAGTGATGCAGGTGCCACCCCAGAGGTGACTTTGCAACCATCCAGACAGTAGTCATGGTTGTGCTTGAACAGGGTCATTGAGGAGCACTGCTTCACATGTAGTGAGAGCTTATTACAGAGGAGTGGGAATTGTTGGGAGATATATCTGTCTCCCCAGCATGTTCTGTTTATGTCACAGGTGAGGTTGAGAACCCTCAGGTAAGTTATTCTTGTCCCATTTGATTTGCATATGTCCAGCATTTCCATTAGGGCAGGTTCTGAGACTGCTCTGTAGGGCAGGCATAGGTCACCTCTCAGCAGGCTGCATGATACTGATTGCACTGACAGGTATTTCAGTCTTTCCATGTATGTCATATTTGGAGCCCCTGGAGCCTCCCAGGCACAACCCTGTGTTTTCTCCAGTTGCTGCAGGTGTCTGGTGAGGTGCAGACAAAAGGGAGCATTGTACTCAATCAGTGGTCTGATAAGAGTAGAGTACAGTGGAAGTATAACAACCCTGTTCTTGATGTGATGTCTAGATGTGTGATGTGCACAATGCAGAATGTGTGTGTGCCACATATGGACACCTAGTGATGGAAGTTTAGATTGCTATCAACATGTGCTCCCAAGTCTCACAACACTGTTTGAGCTTAGAGGGGTTCTATGTACATTATAATTAGCAGGGATACTTCATTGCCAAAGGGGGCAATGAGGCATTGTATGCTTTAAGGCTCAGTCTGTGAGTTTGGCACCAATAATTTATGTGTGGCAACCCCTTCTGTAATATGTTACCATCATTGGGGGACTCTATATTAGTGCATGTAGTTACTAGTCATCTGCAATCTTGGTAAACACAGGATATCTACTATTCCCTGCACTTCGGGGAAGTAGTTTGCAAACAGTTGAGGGCCCAGCACAGATCCTTGTAGTATTTTAATGGTAAGAGGGTAGTGGTGGAGATGCAGTCCCCAACCTTGAGAATGTGTGTTCTGTCAGTGAGCCAGTTGCCTATCCCTCTACTACTGTATGGCTTAATTCCCACATGGGAGATCTTCCCTATGAGACATGAATGGGGATAGTGTCAAAGGCCTTGGATAACTCAACATAGGCGGCATGTCCAGTTATCTCTCAGCCAGATCTTTGAGGTCAGTATTTAAGAAGTTCACAAGGTTCATTAAACAAAATCTACCCTTGACAAAAACAAAATAGGTTGGGTCAAGTGTGTCAAAGGTCACCTATGTCCATGCGGATATGGTCCATGCTGATTCCTTCCCTAACATTGCAGGTAAGGCTTTTTAGGCATATGGGTCAATACTTGTAGTTCTGCATGTTACCAGATTGATGTGCATTGCATAGTATACAACATTTGATATTACATTTTGTACTTTGGTTGATGTATGTGTGGAAAAAGTACTGAGACACCAGGGCTGCAGTGCTTGTGGGGTGGCAACACATGGAAGTATTATAAATATGTGACCTATTGTTAGATAGGGCTATTAGTTTGTAATGTTTCCACATGTAGTTTCATTTTATACACAGGAAATGGACAGTAAACAACAATAGTACAGCACAATATGTACCATAGTGCAGCGAGCAATGGGTTTGCATGACGGTTAGAAAACTGCATATGCATGCAAAATACACATGTTTGTGTGTAGCTAAGCAGTGTGCAAATGTGAGCTGCACTGTTAAAGTCTGACCGTTAGTACTGAGTTTGTGAAATACACCAGCTGCTTAACCGACTTTGTGGCAGCACATGTTAATGCATTGATACATTTCTTTTTGGAGCCAGATGGTACTGGGTTTGAATTCAGGTGTATCTAATACTTTTAAATACTTTTCATTGCAGAGTGGTAATGCAATGACATGAATTGTTCATACATGATGTGTTGCTGTGTGTTGGCATAGTGCAGCAGTGTTAAGTGGCACTGTGTAGGGGTAGCCTTAGCTGTTTGCCACCACTCATTATTGCTGCACTTTGGTCTGCGATGCACACCTCCTCACAAACATGGGGCCCAAAAAGTGAAGGGATCCATTGCTTTTCCAGAAACTTATGTGTGTTGTGTGTGATTCTATTTTTTACCAGATAAAAGTAGTGAAATGTGGTAGATAAGAAAGTGGTGAAATGGGGAGCAAGTAGGAGAAGAACTAAGTGAAAGCAGGACAGGAATGTGCAGGAGGGAGGTAGGAAAGAACCATAGCTGTCCATTTTTTTGACAGTGTAAACTGAACATACATGCAAAATATTAACTGAATTTGGACTGCCACCTCCAGAGAGAGGGGTGATAATAACACAGTCATGTTGTATAGCCAATTGGACCAAATCAAGTGTGTCAAGAAAACATGTGGGGCAAATGGAAAGCTATGTATAGGACATTTTTTTTGTGGTTTAGGTGCCATTTCATTTTTATTTCAGAGAGAGAGAGATGACAATAGGGGTAGAGACGTAGGTATGGCTGGGTTAGGTAAGTTGGGTAGGTGAGGAAGAAATTGCAGACAGACAAGACAAACAAGGCAAGAGACAGGGACGGTGATGGACACCAAAGGTTGGGGGACGCCATGATTGGGATGAGGGTGGGGACATCCCAAGCTCACAGTCAAGCTGTGCGTCAGTGAGGATCAAGTCCTCACCCACTGGACTGTCATCACTGTCACCTCACTCTGCTGGTGGCTGGAGTGCTTGACAGCTCCTCCTCCTCATACTATTCAAAATGAAGGAGAGCAGCCTCTTCAGTCAGTGTAGGAGTGCACCAATGGTGCAGCACACAACCCTACTCACCATCCTGGCAACTCAGTGCAGGTGATAAAATCACCACCTCCAGCACTGATCCCAGAGGGTACCACTGGACCAGCCTCTGGGGCAGGACTACCTGAGGGTGCAGGTAGTGCAGAGGCAGCAGAGCCAGTGCTGCCAGGTTGGCTCCTAGACATGCTGGGCATTGTTTCTGGAGCTGGTGGAGCAGGCAGATTCAGTAAGGCTGGCATACCCCACTGTGCTGTGGAGCATTTAGTGATGTGATACACATGGATGACATGGACACATTTTGACAGCACATAATACAGTTAAAAATAAAATAAAATGAAAATAAAATAAAATAAAAAAGTATTTTTTTACAATAAATTAAAGTAACATAAAAATATATTCATAAAATAAAATAAAATGACACAATTTTTTAAATAAATAATATGAAATAAAATACAAATAAAATAAAAAAAGAGTGATAAGGGTTGGGGTGAGTGAAAATAGTAGATAAGATTAGTACCTTCATATAATACATGACATACAATGCATTAATACAATTATTTGACTCTATTATCATAACTTTTACATGTAAGATTACCAGCTCCTAACAGATGCAGACTATACCACAGATCACCACAAGTAATCATTGAAATGTGCGTATATTGTACATATGCGTGTTCCAGATTACAGTTTATAGTAGGGCTTTTATGCCACTGGAATAGAGGTTTTAATTTAATGTAAATATTATTGAAGAAGTAACAGTACTGTATAGTTGTGAAGTGTGGTATTTGGACCCATAACCTTTGACTAAAGTGTAATATTGTACTCTTGCTCCTGGATTCAGTAAGGTTCTGTGCAGGAATAGCTTATTCCTGCACAGAAACAGCCGTTTAGGAGCAGCACGGCATCACACCATGCATAGTAATGAAGGAGCGCTGCATCTGCTCCTAAATGGACATGGAGCATGGACGAGTGCAGGAGGTGTGTCTGAGAGCAGAGCTCTCACAATACACATGCCCCTGCACTCAGGAAGTGCCATTCAGCAATAACAATGAGCGAGAATGCTCATAGGAGGTTGCATACCTCCCAACTGTACAAATCATCACATAATGTCCAGATTTGTTGCCCATACAGTTGGCCTGTACCCCATTTGTGCAGGGAAATCACGGAATGATGTCAGAAATGAAGCCATGAAATAATGGCATACATATGAATCTCAGACACCAAAATCCATCAGAAAATGTATATTAAAACAAATTCAGTTACTCTAGCAACTGTCCCAAGTTTATAAGAACAATAATTAAAATATGTCCGTAGTTGTACCACGATTTGTCAAGCTTTGCGCAGATAGTTTACCTGAAGAATTTCAGAGGTATGAGGGGCTGCTAGGATGTCTGCCAAATGTGCAGATGCACACAGAATTCCACAGCAATAAGCGAAATCTGTCTCTTCCCAGAGAAAATAACAGTATAGATTTTTTTTCAAACAGATTAGATTTAACCGTAGGTGTGCAGGTTTGCCCATTGCTTAGCTACACATACTGTAGCTTAAATAGCACAAGAAGATAAATAGCAAGATACATTCAATTGAAGCAGAACTGCAATAGTGTAGTGGTCAGAGTGTTCTCTTTGTGAGCAGTCATTCCTGGTTTGATTCTCACTGTAGTAAATTCCATTTTCCATGTGAAATCACTTTATGAACATTTTTTTGCTGCATAACCTACTAAATAGCATATATTTGTGAACTGGAGTACTGCATTAAGTGCAGATGTGAGGTGTCATTGTAATAATGTGGTAAAGACCATAGATAAACACAAGTGCCCCATACAGTATACGTACACATGAATCAGGGATACTAAATGAAGGTATAATGTGTAATGAATGATAAATCCATAGAGTGTCCAAATCTACCACTTTCCCAAGACCCATGTTTAATTTTATTCTAAATTAATGTGGGAGTAAGCAGGAGTAAGCGAGATGAAACCTGTTTGTACAGGGGTAAGCAATGCGCACACAGGTTAAGCAATTTTGAAGCTAACTCTCTGTAAGCATATTTAACTGGAAGTTAGCATTGCTTACCGTCGCATAAACCCACGCAAACCTGCTTACAACTGCTTAAAATTGCCTTAAACACTCTGTATCCAACAGCCGCTGTTCTGCCCAGCAACAAAATAAACAGCCCTTGCAGGTATTGAACCCAGAACCCTGTACACTATAATCACAGCCGATAACCACTAAGCCATCACAGCAATACATAAAACTGAGGTATCCCCAAACAGATCTTCACCATAGCAAAATCACAATTTACATGTGAAAGGAATCTATACAAAGTTTTATGTTGTATAACCTACTACATAACATATATATATATATATATATGTGTACTGGAGTACTGCATTAAGTCCAGATGTGAGGTGTCATTGTAATAAAGTGGTAAAATCCCCCAATAAAGACAAGGACCCCATACAGTGTACATACACATGAATCATGGATACTAAACAAATATACAACATGTAATGAATGATAAATCAATGCCAAACAGGAAAACTTGTGCAAATTTAAAAAATAAGCAATGCTAAGCACTGCACACCCCTGCTTACTAGGTGTAAAATATGTGTAAGCCAGCTGAATCAATCTGCTCATTGGTATAACCCTTTCAGCAATGCCAACCTTAGGTAAGCAGGTTTGCCCATAGCTTAGCATTTTCAAAACCATCCAATCACTGCAAAGTGCAGGAAATTGGCCCTATTTAAACCCCACCGGTGGGAATACATCTCATAACTGGTTGCAGCTTTCTCCTGTAGGCACTATGGCCAGTGTGGGAGAAGGATCGCACTTCCGGGCACAGCGCTGGGGCATCAAGGAGTCCAAAGTCATGGCAGGACTCCTCATTAAAGATCATGAACAGAGACTGCTGCAGGGCCAGTACCAGGGTTCCCAATATAAAGCGGAAGCCTGAGACCGTCTCGCCTGTGACCACACCAGTGCCACTGGCATCCCTCAAACTGGTGAGCAGGTCAGGCATCACTATGCTGAACTGAAACGGAGGAAGAGGAAGCTCTTGGATCAATGGATCCAAGAAGCTAGGCAGTTGGGTGATATCCCAGTCATGTGTAAGTACTCATCCTATTACCTGTTTAATAATTGCCAGCTCATGTATATTATGGATAGGTATGGCTAAGTATTCCTCTTATGTCTTTGACAGAGGCAGACGAGTGGGTTGTGAATCAGGAAGCCCATGCCTGTAGGCTACAGAGGCTGTGTTGTGAGGCAGATTAGTAGTAATCTTGCATGTACTGTCATAAGAAATAAATCTAAAAGTAGTAGAAAGTTAATTGCCAGTATAAAACCTGTATTGTGTATGGCATGTACTGAATAAACCAGACAATATGGCAGGAAGAGTCTCATACAGGTTGTATGTAAATAAAAGGGTAACAGCCTGGCAATAAAGGTCTAACTCCTGGACTGCTTGTGTTTACTCTGGTATCATATGGTAATGTAGTGTTGCAATCTCTTAATAGTGCTGTTGTATTAAGCACTGTTACCGACACTGTGCTACATAAATAAAATGTGTAGGAATGTCTATATATGACTGTTGTAATCACAAGGTCATATTGTACAACTGAGAGAAACTTAGACAGAAAACCGAGAAAAGACAGAAAACATAATCCAAATAGCACACTCAACTGAGATGTGAAGTGTTGTAGTTTTAGCACACACGCAGCCATGGTTCGAATCCTGGGAGTGGTAGTAAGCTGTATGCAGAATCATACCCCACAAACGTACAGATATTGTCAGAAAGTCCAGATAATTGGCATAATTCCCCTGCCTGTCACCCTGGCAAATTAATGGGATGATCCCAGAGGTTTAGGCAGCAAATTATGACATACAACTGATTGTCAGACATCATAACTGTCAGAAATATATATATAAGAACAAACCTGTCACTCTAGCAACTCACCAAATTGTTATGAGAGTAATAAGCAAAGTATGTCCCATCTCCACCCCCATGTTGTGAAGCTATGACCAGAGTCTGTGCAGTAACAGAGTGAGACAAATTAGTGGGATGATCCCAGAGGTTTAGGCAGCAAATTATGACATACAACTGATTGTCAGACATCATAACTGTCAGAAATATATCTATAAGAACAAACCTGTCACTCTAGCAACTCACCAAATTATTATGAGAGTAATAAGCAAAGTATGTCCCATCTCCACCCCCATGTTGTGAAGCTATGACCAGAGTGTGTGCAGTAACAGAGTGAGACGTATGTACATAATAATAATGTGGAATCTGGTAATATGTGTGGCAACACTTAGGTAGTGTTAACAAACATTCCCCCCAGAGGTCTGTCAGATACGAAAACTGTACCTAGAAGTAAAAGGTTGAAATCCTGGACTGGTACTGTTTAGTCTGATATTGTATGGCAGTGTTAGTGTTGCAGTTTCACTGAATAATAAGGTATTACTCATCACTGTCATCCACACGGTGCTACATAATAAAACTGTCTAGGAAACCCTGTATAAGAGTGTTGTAATTACAAGGTCAGATTGTAAAACCACGGGAGACCTATAGACAGAAATCAGAGAAGAGATACACAGCAATATCTATATAGCACACTTAACTGTGATGTTACACTGTTTTATTTTTAGCAGACACAGCCATGATTCAAATCCTGGTAGTAGTATTAAGCTGTATGCAGAATCAAACCCCTCAACTGTACAGAATGTCCAGATAATTGGCCCATATCTGCTGCCTGTTACCCTGTCCCGCTGGCATATCAGTGTGATGATCTCTGACATTTAGGCAGCATAATGTCATATAACTGACTGTCAGACCTGTAAATATTTGTAAAATGTATATGAAAACAAACCTGTCATTGCAGCAACTCACCAAAGGTTTATGAGGGCAATAGTCAAAATATGTCCCCGATTCACCTGCATGTTGTCAAGACATGCCCAGAGTGTGTGCAATAAGAGATGGAGAGGTATGTGTATAATATCAACCTGGAATCTGGGAATATGCGTAGAAACAGTCAGGTAGTGTTAACAAACAACACCTCCACAGGTATAACAGGTAAGAGGTATATATTGCAGGTAAAACTCAGTTCATGTATATAGTTGTTACACCCATACCACTCTCCAAACTAAGGCCATAGGGTAGTGTAATAATACCTGTAAGGTACAGATTACAGCACTGACTAAGAAAGTAATGAGAACTACAGGGATATACACGTTGTT
>NC_056725.1:766401252-766486252 GCF_019279795.1 Protopterus annectens
TCTGCCTATTGGGGCAGGCTCAGGTTGTTCCTCCTCTGAGTCACTCTGTGCCTGTGCAGGCCTTGTCAATGGTGGGAGGCTGTGTGGCCCTGTCCCGTGCTGTTCCTGCTGCAGCTCTTTCTGCAGGATCATATTGTGTAGCATGGCACATAATATGACAATTTGGGTACATGTAGCTGGTGAGGACTGCAAGGCTCCACCAGATATGTCCAGGCACCGGAACCATGACTTGAGCATCCCAAAAACATGCTCTATTATGATTCTGGTCTGTGCGTGTGCCTCATTATGGAATTCTTGTTCATGTGTGTGTGCATTTCTAATGGGTGTCATCAGCCACGGCTCCAGTGCGTAACCAGCATCCCCCACTAGGTGGCCATATGGGATGTCCCCAATGGCAAGTCTCTGGTACAGCTGCATCATATGTCAGATGTGGGAGTAGTGATAGCTTCCAGGGCTGCCAGCACACACATTCATTATATTGCCCTGGGCATCGCACATGACCTGGCAGTTGATGTAGGGGAAGCCCTTGAGGTTTATGTAGACTCTACCTCACTCACCAGGTGGTGCTTTGATGTGTATGTGCGTGCAGTCTATAACACCCACTACCTCAGGGTATTCTGCTATTTGGTGGAAGAGACGCATATTGCTGGTCAACACCTCACGGGTGTTGAGGAAATATATGTGCTCACCGGCATTTACTGACATGGCATCCAGGAACTGGTGGAGTACCCTGGATGCTGATGCCTGTGAGATCTCCATGATATCCCCAGTTGGCTTTTGGAAGGTACCTGTGCCTAGTATTCTTAGGCCTACACATACCTTGGTATCCACTGGGATGGGTTCCCCTCTGTTGGTTCTGTGTGTGAGGCGTGGCTGACACAGCTCAATGATTTGCTGTAGGATGTCCCTGTCCACCATATAGCGCTCCACTATCTCCAGCTCATGTAGTCCCTGGTAGGTTACCCTGGGTCTGTACACTCTTCTCCTTTTCCTCACTGTGGGTTGGTCATCAGCATTTATATCCTCACCAACCTCAGCCTCTTCCACATATTGATGTTTGAGAGCAACAGCAGCCCCTAACATTTTGTTAGCTTTGTCAGGTAACATTTCCCACCTGTGTAAATCAGTGGTATAGAGTCTGTGGAGAAAACCAGAGTGAAAGGTGTTTGCATAGTTTATAGTAGTGTGCTGGGCTGGGCTGCTGCCTATGTAATTGGCTGATTCTGATACATTTCACCTGGCAGCTATGCTAGTTCTCCTTAATTACCTTCCTACTGCTATTTTCCCTTCCCATTGCCTTCCTGTTTAAGCCCAGAGGTGCGCTGTGCAAACACAGTGCTCAGATGTGCACGGAGCTGCTATTTCCTAGTTTACTTTTTTTTTTTGTTTAAAACACCCATTTAGGCAATGTAAAGTGTGCTTGGCAGCTTCAGACACACCCCCTTCCTTAGCTCTGCTAAGTTCAGGGCAAACCTGAGCCACAGGGCTCCATTAAGGTTACAGTATGCCTGACACACACCTCTATGATGTCACCTAGCTCTTAGGCTTGCACCATGATCTTCCTGCACCTACACAGTTGGGTGCAGGCTAGCCATGAGGGGAAATCTGTGCTTCAGTATCATTCCCCTCATTTGCATAGTTTTGCCTGCTAATGCCTAGTTACAAGTCCACACTGAGCCTTCCCCTTTAGCAACCACTATTCACTAGACTTGTTGTCTTCTGCCTGCCATTGACTATAATGGCAACATTGTCATTTTGCAGGGAAAACTTTTTTCAGGGTTTTTCTTTTATTTTCTGGCCGATCCCATTTGCGTGCTGCTGCCCGACTCTTAAACGGACAAAATTGGCCAAAAAAAAAAAATAAAAGTTAATTTTTTTTGCAACTGTTTTCCATGCCAGTGGCCATATATTTGGCCATTGGCATGCTTTATACATTATACACATCCTTTATTTGGAGCTGTCATGGATTCGTTTTGTAGTTTGCAGAAATGTACTCAGTTACTAACCGAGTACATTTCTGCAGGTTACACAAGTCCTGCACGGACAGCTGCCAGCTTCCTGGATCACAAATTCACCTTATTTGCATGGTTTTCACCTGCAAATGGGGTAATTAGCATACAGGAGCTGTGTCCATGCAGGAATAGTGCAGGAGCGATCATGCACGTCCCGGGAGCTTGTTCCTGGATGTCTCAGTGGCCATATTGCCTCCAGCAGCTCCTGCACTATTCCAGCACGCCGTGCAGAGCTTGTTGAATCCTGGGGTTGGTTTGTGCTACAGACTAATGCATGCATACTTGCTTTTACAGTTGGGATACCCATGCTCAGTTTGATACAACTCTATAAAACACCAAAAAAGCTATCTTTAACTTTTAATGCTACAATAACAGTAGTCTTCTGCTGCATACATACCCCATGCTTCTCTCATTTGCGCTAGTCTAACCCCTGGGCTCAGACATTGCACTCCTGATCACTAGCAGCTGTGGAAAAAAACAGAACAGAAGACCATTATAAATACCAGTCTTGCTTCTATTCGGCCTTCTAAGTCTTACAAGTACTCTCTGTAGATGATACTTACACAGGTGTGGGATGCCCTCAGTCCTAAATTCCTCAGTCCAGTAGTCAAGTTTATCCCTCTTCCTGCTCCTTAGGTCATTATAATGATGCCAACATTGCTCTCCAGTGCGCGTGATACCAGTGGCACTGGGTACAGTCTGGGTAAACTACCACAAGCTTCAGACTTGTACTGGGAGCCAGAATAGTCCCCTGCAAAAGCCTTTGGCTGTGGTTCTTAACTAGATGTCCAGTGACTATCCTGGTCTCCTGAGCACCCCACTTCTGTGCCCTAAACCTGGCACCTTCCCCACAAACACCTGCCATTTCTACCATGAGCAATGGAGACTAATGCTTTCTCAATTCCAGTGATCGTGTTTACTGTAGTGCACACACTGTTTGGCACTGCTGCACTTCACTTACCATCATACAACAACGTTGCTCGGGAGTGTGCACTCCTGAGCTACATGTTTGCACATTGGTAAGTGGAGAGCAGCAGTGCCAAGTAGTGAGGCATTACATAATTGTAATTGCAATTGCAAAGTTATTGGATGTACAGACAGTTGTATATGTGTCTTAGGCACATGTAAAGGCAATGCCAGTCCAGATAGCAGAAATATACTTACAGGAATATAGTACACAGTATACCCACAGTCATACATCTGATAATAAATGTGAAAACACATAGATAAATAAATAAATAACTGACAAAATACAAGTGGCTCATCCCTCATACATATAATTAATATCAGCTACACTGTCTGAAGTGTTATAAGTGAGAATGACTAAAATGTGAAGTGGAACAAGAGTAGAAGTGTATGGAATATCCTGTATTAGAACCCAGGACCATGTATATGGAAGTCTGATACTTAAATCTGTTGCCACAAGAAGGTTGAAATCACACTTGTCTGTCCTTTAATTTATTGTTATAAACTGCATTGTCACAACAGTGAAAAAAAGTTGCATCCCCTGTTCTAGCACCCAGGACCATCTGTACTCCAGCCCTACACTTACACCTGCTGCCACAGGACTAGTTTCATGATAGTCCCTATTTTTTTCATCATTCTTAAGGTCTCGCTGTTCACTGCCATGCAACACTGCTTAGCATGTTTGCTTGATGCCCAGTAGCATTAATTGAATGTATCTAGTTTCTATTTTTGGCTTTCTGGGTCCTGTCTGCTTCCTGGGTGGTCCAGTTGTCCAGTTTGCGCACTGCCACATTTCCCATAAACGAGATAAGAGCAGCCAAACTCGCCATTCATTTCCTCCATTACTGTGATTATGGTATGAGCAGCATCTCGCAAATACTGCCCTCCCCAAAAAAATGATACAAAGACAGAAAAGAAAAAAAGAAAAAGGGGGGCAAGTAGTTGAAATAAAGAAACTCAATGTATGACATACACACAAAAAATGATGGCTCACATGAGATATGTTTACATAGCTCTGGATTTGAACTCTCACTACAGTGCCCCTTCTGAACACATGGGTACCTTATCCCTCTTTGCCACACAAACAGCTTTGCAGCAAAGAACTGAACTCATTCTGCACACAACCAACTGCAGCAGCATCTACAGTGATATCAAACCATACAAGTGTTATTTGTACTTGTATTATTTTTGGATGTAGTGCACTAAGTGATCACACAACCTGTTATGATTATTGCTTGCAAATATACAGCTCTGTTTTATTTTGGCCATTCTTCAGTTATCTGATCATTACTATGAGACATAAAGTATGTAAGCCATTCTGTATCACTGGCCTTAAAATGCATGAGGCTATTACCTGGAAATAATATCATATCTTAGGATCATAGGAGATTACTTGGCTAATGGCCCTGGGACCCTTACAAGCCTAGCCAGGAAATTATCCCTAAAACAGAAACCTCAATCAGCACCTGTCACCCCTGTCAGTGAGGGACAGAGATGAAACACCTGGGACAAATTTGTGGTTTCCCATGCACTCATCAAGTTTGCACTTGAAGAGGGTCAGTGACTTACTTTGTTTGACGTGTATGGGGAGTCTATTCCAGAGATGGGGCAGCCTCTGAGAGACAAACCTGTTTCTGCAGCAGGTTTTGTTAATGTCACATATTAGATTTAGGCTTTTTGATCAGGAAGTGCCTGAGGAGTTAGACTTTCGGAGATGCAGATCACCTCTAAGCAATCTGTACAATACTGAATAGAGTGATAGTGATTTGAGCCTGTCCACATAGTACTGGTGTTGGAGGCCATGGATTCTCTCTGTGAGGCATTTCTGTGGCTTTTCTAGTTGGTGCAGGTGTTTGGAGAGGTACACACCAAATAGGACATTGTATTCAATTATTGGCCTAATAACCTCCTTTTTATTGGGTGGAATCCCTTTACTTTTGAGATGAACCAAGTATAAGGCTTTTCTGACCACTGCTGCTACATGATGGTTGAATGTGAGATTGTTGTCAACCTGTGTACCCAGGTCTCTCACCACAGGATGCGTGCTTAGTGGGTTGCCGATGATGTGGTAATCAGTGGGGGCCATGTTTTTGCTGAATGGTATGATAATACATTTTTTTGCGTTTAACTTAAGGCCATAACTTTGCCACCAGTCATTTGTTGCTGTGAGACCCTCTTGTAATATGTTAACATCATTTGGGGATTCAATATCAGCACCCAACTTACAGTCATCTGCAAACTTGGTCAGCCACATGCCTTTTGTCTTTGCCTGGACCTCTGAGAAGTAGATACCAAACAGTAATGGTCCCAGGGCAGATTTGTGGGAGCACTACTAGTGACAGGTCTGCTGTCAGAGATGAAGGCACCTAGTTTGATCTTGTGGGTCCTATCAGTGAGCCAGTTGTTCACCCACCTGGTGAGATAGGAATTTACTCCAAGTTGTGTTAGCTTTTCGAGATGCCCAAGGGGGGGATTGTGTCAAAGGCTTTGGCCAAGCCAAGGTCATTTGTATGTACTGACTTTCCCTCATCCAGTGCCTTGGTGACAGCCTCAAAAAGTCAACCAGGTTCAACAGGCAAAATCTGCCCTTGACGAATCCAAACTGGGTGGGGTCAAGTGCATGGAGATTGTCTATGTCCTTGTTTATGAGGTCCATAATAATACACTCCATGGTCTTACAGATCAGACTTGTCAAGCTAATGGGGCGAAAGTTTCCATGATCAGTAGTGGCACCACCTTTGTGCAAAGGGATGACAATGGCAGTTCCCCACTCTGCTGGAATGAAGCCTGTACTTAGGCTGTGGTTGAATAAGGTGCACAATGGTGAGGCTAGTTCTTGCTGGAGATGGTGCAGAATACAGCCTGGGATACTGTCAGGTCCCATGGAAGCTGTGTTCTTTGCTTTGAATAGGGCCTTTAACACTTGATCTATGGAGGTGTGAGATGTGGGGGGATGTCAAATGGGCCTTTGGGGGGAATGGGGGGGTGAAGTTTGCACTGAACCTATCTGCTAGCAGGTTGGCTAAGTCAACATAATCAGTGTTAGTGGTACCGTTAAGAACTAATTCAGAACAATCCTGGGCTTTGCTATGGAGGTTCCTGATGTGACTGAAAAAGGCTTTGTGGTTAGCCTTTTTTATGGAGGCTAGTTTCAATTCATAATTGGCTTTGGAGGCTTTCACAAGTGATCTAATTTGCTTGTTGAGGCTAAGGAGGGAGTTTTTCCAATTGGGAATTTGTGCCTTTTACCTTTGGACAACAATTTTTTTCCTTTTGTTGTAAAGCCTGTTTATAGAGGATGTACACCAGATAGATGTGTGTTTCCTTGAGGATCAGGTTTTAGTTCTGTTGGGTATGGCAGAGTACATGCAGTTGTACAGGTTCTTGTACTGTTCAGAATATTTGTCTGCATCCTCTGAGGGTGGTGGTGGTGTGAAGCTACTGATACCCTCCCTTAGAAAGGTGTAGTCAGTTTTTGAGAGGTTTTCAGCCTGGTTACAGCTGGGGGGGGGGGGTTGGATTGGATAGACACTTCGAATGAGACAGACCAATGATCAGATCTCACCAGGGAAGAACTTACTATATTTGCAGTTACCAAGAAATGAAGGTCAGGTTGGATGTGTGCTGCTAACTTACATTTCCAACCTTACATTTAACACTTTGTAGATCTAACCTGACACATCCAGTAGAAGTAAGGCAAACTGCAGTGATGTGTTTTACTTCTCCTAACCAGTAATCATTCACAGTTGCAATCCATTGCCAACAAAGACAGAGAAAATGCTTGCATTATGTTTACATCTCATACACAGATCCAAGTATTAGGAATCAGCAATTCTAATAAGTTCATACCTCATTTGAATCTTCACCATGCTAACAGCCATGAATCTACACCATATAAAAAGGCAACCATGTAGCTAGGCAAACTGATGGTGAGGAGACTTGTTTATGTTGGGAAGACTGCACATAAGCTCTTTCTTTGTACAAATAATATGAGAACCTCTTCACCAAAGGTCCATTTCACTAACCAACTTGTGTAGAAAGAACCAGAAGTCACTGGGCCACCAGGCTGATAAAACACAGACCGCTTATTAAAATAAAACACGGAATAAAAGCAGGTAAGCACTTTCATGTTTTCCCCCTTCATCAGACAATGCATCTTACAATGAATCTCACTTTTAAATAAACAATAGCCGATCCTCTTTTCAGTATTGAATCCTCCTCCTCTTTAGGATGGGTTTAGTGGGAATAACCCCATTCAAACCAAAAGCTCTGTCAGCCCTTAACTCAATGCTCCATCTAACTTCATTATATTTAGTTAAATTTATTATATTGCCACCTCTGGCAGTTAATCTAACTACCTGCAGTACCATAAAAACAGAAGTGTGACCAGCCTTCACTCTAATGTGCTGATATAGGGCATTGTGGACATTATTCAAACATATGGCTGACAGATATTTCAAAATTCTATCTTTCAGCTGGCAATTCATTTTGCCCACGTAAAATTAGCTGCAGTCTTTACACTGGGCTAAATATATAACATCACATGTCTGGCAATCAGCATATTGTGACAAAAATACTTTCTACCTATATTAGGGTGAATAAATAAATTATCTTTCATAATAAATGTGCAAGCCTTACAGTGTCTGCATGGAAAGTTGTCCTGATGACATGATGATACTTTTTTAACCATAATTTGTGCACTGCATAATAGGTCCTTCAAGTTCTTATTGCACTTGAAACTAAAGAAAGGTTGAATCCCAATCATATTTTTAAGCTTCTCATCAGTTAATAGAATCTTTCAGTTCTGTTGTATAATATTGCACACTCTCCCTATATTGTTACTATATTTTAAAGTAACATGCAACTTATCATTCCTGGATAGATTCTGTTGTTGATTATTGTTAACTATTAGACTAGTATCAGAGAACCATGGCCTGGCCTTAAATGGCCTATCTTTTCTACTGACAGCTACCACACGTTGAACAATCTACTTCTTATAAAATCTTTTATTAAAGTTGTTAACTAAACTATTCGATTCCCTCCTGAATCATTCATCATCAGTGCAGAGTCTAGATATTCAATATACTTGTCCCTTTAAAATGTTCTCAAATAAATGTCTGGGGTGCATGCTATCAAAAGCCAGGGGAGTATTTCTCCAACAGTATTTTTCATACAAGCTGTTTCTATGTATCCCTCCCCATTCTTCATCAAACGCACATCTAAAAATCAATAGAAGTATCAGAGCATGATACACTAAATCTTAAAAAAGAATATGTGGTGGCCTCCAAATAAGCAATTAACATAACTAATTCAGCCTGGGTGCCTTTCAGTAGCAGAAATACATCATCCACAAATCTTGCTTAATACCCCAAAAGTTTCTTCCATCGATGTGGGGTGTTAAAAATCACCCTATCTTCCTAATATGCTAAGACAAGGTTTGCATATGAGTTCGCACAAAGCATGCCCAAAGCAATGCCCTTCTTTTGCCAATAATAGCAATCATGAAATATAAAAACATTGTTATTCAATATAAGTTTAAGTAGAATGCAAATAGTATCCAAAGTATTACGATCTAATGTTGCATCATAACATAAAAACGACTCAGTGGCTGCCAGCCCATACTCCCTTGTATTAACAGTGAACAAATTGTTAATATTCAATGATACAAATAAATAATTATCACAATCATTCTCAGTCTTGGCATATAAATATAGCGATTGTAAAAAGTGTGTCGTGTCCTTCAAAATTCTCGGGACAGAAACCAACATCTTTTTTAATTTGGATTCCACCCATATGGATGCATTCTCCATAACACAACCCCTGCCTAATGCAATAGGTCATGGGGGTTGTTGTGATCCTTGTGTACCTTTGGAAGAGCCTTGAATATAGGGACCACTGGATACTCCATCCATACAAACCTAAATACTTCATCTTTAATCTGCCCACTTTGTATATAAGTAATTCATGTTTTACCTTATCTATCATTATTTTCACTTCTATGGGGGTAGTTGCTGGTATGTTGTAATATCATTAAGCATGTTCAAGACCTTACTAAAATAAAAGTCATGGTTCATTACTACCACTGCCCCCCTTATCCACAGGTTACTTAGTGCTATATTTCATAAATTAACTCTCAGGCAAAGGGATGCCTTAAGATCGCAAATGCATGATAGTAGTATTGTAATAAAACCTGTAATCGGCAGTTTTCATGGTTGCAGTTCATGGCTGACTTTGTCTGATTCAAGCATTATATAGCCAATACATAGGGAGGTAAAGGTTGTGCGAGTTGCCTGACATCAATTTTACTATATGTATGTGTGTAGGAAGAAGGTTTTAGGCCCCTAGGTGTTGAGTGAATGTGCTATGCGTTGTTTCTTAGCCAATGCAAGGACATACTGAGCATGCTTACATATGCCTACACCCACAGCAGCCTGGTGGTTCTCCCTCTGACTCCTCATCTGCCTGTGGCTGTAGTGACCTTGGCATTAGTATTGGGATATGTGGCCCTTCCCCTTGCTGATCTTGTTGAAGCTCTTTCCTCATGATGATGTTCTGTAGCATGGCACATACTGTGAATATTTCTGTACATGTCCAGGGATTGTACTCCAGGTCTCCCCCAGATGTATCTAGGCACTGGAACCGTGACTTTAGCAGCACAAACAAACACTCTGTGATATCTCTGGTTTGAGTGTGAGCCTCATTATGGCATTCTTCTGTGGGTGTGTATGCATTTCTTATGGGTGTCATTAGCCACGGTTCCAGAGCATAGCCTGCATCCCTCAGTAAATGATCCTGTGGGATATCCCCCCTAGCAAATATCTGGTACAAGTTAGGAGGTGTGCCAGATATGAGTCATGGTAACTGTCAGGGTTGCCAGCACACACATTCAAGATGATTCCCTTGACTTTATACATGACTTGGCAGTTGATAGAGTAGTAGCCCTTTCTGTTTATGTAGAGCCTATCCTGTTCCCGGGTGCTGCCTTAAGTTCTATATGTGTGCAATCTATGGCACCCAGTACTTCAGGGTGTGCTACATGGTAGAACTCCTGCATATTTCTGGCCCTCTCCACAGAACTACAGGAAAAATATATATGGTCACTGGTATGTTGGAGAATAGCATTCAGGAAATGGTGGAGGATCCTGGATGCTGATGACTGTGACACCCCAGCATGTCCCCTGTCTGTCTCTGAAAGGTACCTGTAGCTAAGATCCTAAGTGCTACACATACCTTTGTCTCCCCTGGGATGGGTTTTCCTCGGTTAGCTCTTCCTCTGAGTTGAGGATGGCAGAGATCATACAGTTTCTGCAGTGTGCCCCTATCCATCCTGTAGTGCTCTACAATTTCCAAGTCGTATAGGTTGTGAAAAGTTAAACGGGGCCTGAAAATTCTTCTCCTTCTCAGCCTAGGCCTATTGGCAGCAGCAGCAATGGCTTCAGCCTGTAGCACATACACATGAATTAAAACAGCAGCAGCCCCTAACATTCTGTGGCTGTATTCCAAAAGTTTTGGAATCCACAGGAAATACCAGCATGTAATCTACATGGTTGTTTTATAGCTTGTTGAATAGCTCCACTGTGTTGGATTGGTTAATTAGCAAGCATTTCAGCTGCTTATGCTGTAATTAGCATGCCACGGTGTCCACCTTGTTTGTGCGGGGGTGAGCACCTCTACACAGTGTTTACTGAGTCCAAAACTCATTGCTCCCACGTGCGTGTTGCTGTGTGATGTCCACACCATAGACAATGACCATGTGAAGTTTATTGAATCCCTCCATATGTGTTTTTTTACAAGCAAACACTAACCTGAATGTCACAGTCCATAGTTCTGTACTAGACATCACCTCTTTATTTGCACAACTATAGGTCATGCACAAGCATGCTGCATGGGGTCCCTTACTACTGCTGCCAGCTGCTCATCTTTAGTCATAGTAGGTTTGGAACTGGGAGCTGCAGTGACAGCATGGGTCACTTCACCACCACACCAATTTTAAGATCATGTTATGCAGAATGCAACATGCAGTAAACATCCTGCATAAAGTAATTGCGTTTTACTGAAGGGCACCTCCAGACTCATCCAAGCATCTAAATCTAACCTTTAACATTCCAAATACATGCCCAATGGCAATACATGTCTGAGCCAGGGGTGTATTGAAATTGCCTTGTGCAGCCCCATATGGCGTCAGTTGCCATGGCTCCAGCGAATATTAAGCTAACCAAATAAAAGATAGAGAGAGAGAAAAGAGGGGGGAACAAAGCAAAGAAAAATGGTTTAGAATTAAGTAGTATATTTTAAAATAAATAACTTATATGATAAAAAAATAAATACATTTTTCCACTTACCAGCAAGATGACCACTGGGCATTCTACCATGCAGGAAAAGGCTGTAGAGTGAGCTAGTACCAGGTATGGGAATTGTGTGAATTGCCAGGATGCTGGACAGACATATTGGTGATGCACACCATGTGTCACAAGCTACCTGTCAGTTGAAAGAGTGGTAGCACTTCCTATTGCTGTATTGCTCCCCTGGTAGACCAGATATAATTGCAACATAGGTACAATCTACGGCACCAAGTTCCTCAGGAAAACATGCAACCCCATAAAAGGCACACATAGTCAGGGCTTAGTCCTGAGGTGACACCAGGAATAGACACACTGATCTACATGTGCCAAGAATACATCCAGGAACTTTTGAAGTACCCTGAGACAGAAGCTTGTGAGATACCCAATGTGTCCCTAGTCTGTCTCTGGAGGGTCCCTGTGGCAAGAATATTTAGGGCTATACATATCTTAGTATCCACAGAGATAAGAAGACCACACATCCTGCCAGTACCCATGTGGGGTCATACATGCTCACTAAGACCCTTTTATTATTCATGTCTAGCTCTGAATCTATCAAGGATTTCCTGATTCTCAAAATTATAATGAGTTAGTCTCTGTCAATATCTCCTCCTTCTTGGCCAGCAAGCACCATTGGGGACAAGTGGTTTTGTTCCAGCCAAGACAAACAGCTCACACAGGGAAACAGCTAGACTAGCAGCAAAGGACAGCATGATTGCAAGATTGCAAAGTAGATAGAAAAGGCGCATTACCACCTTTTATAACGAATCTGTGCATGGTGCAAAAATGCCTCAATTTGTGACTGAATCAGAACAGGCAGGAAAAGAACTTATTACCATACACAGTTATACATCATTTCTCATTTACATTTCATTATTTTTGCATTTGCCTAAGTAAATTCATGGCCATCACATGTTGGTGAAATGTCATCTATGAATCGCACCTTTATTTATTTATTTTATTTTATTTTGAATTTGTTAACTGGGATAGAGTACTGGACCCATTTCAGTCTCAGCCTGGAGGAAAACACAATAGATACATGACATTATATCCAGAGAAAATGACAAAAAGCAATAAATGTATATATATATATATATATATATATATATATATATATATATATATATATATATATATATAAATATATATGTGTGTGTGTGTGTGTGTGTGTATGTATATATGTATGCAAAATTAATATCATAGTTGGCTTGAGGGTATAAAGGCAATAGATAAATGACGTTATATACAGAGGTGACTGAACAAATACAGTATATGAATGCATTATTTATAGGGAATTGGCATGCAGAAGGAATCACAATCAAAAGTAGAGTCTGGACAAGGTATGTAGATAGAAAAAGAGTTTATGTTATATGACCAGAGAGATAGCAGCTGCATTTTACTAAAATCTTGAAATGTGCATTTATTTGTGAATGGAGATTAGGGTAAGAGGAATAATCTTTAAGAAAAGAAGGGAGAGATTCCTATAGTTTTGGACCAAGGACTGAGAAAGCATGATCTGTGCAGTGACATCTAGTTTTGGGGGGTTGGAGGAGGGACATGAGTAGTTAAGTGTCTAAGATTGTATGTTGGTGCATCTCTGGATAGTCGTGAAGCTGGTGGAGGGAAGTTGTCATTCTTGATAAGATTAAATAGTTAAGAGGCATGTAGAAAGTCAGCATGCCGTTTCACAGGTAGGCAGTTAGCAAGGGCGCCCGCAGGCAGGTGCAAGGGGGTGCACTTGCACCCCCCTGGAATCGGCTACGGCTAGTTAATTAAAAAAAAAAAGTTTTTTTTTTTTTTACGCACATTCTCCTTTAAGAAGGAGTCCAAATAGTCCAGTCGCGCTGACATCATCGTTGTCAGTTTAAAGTTTGTGAGCGGGAACTCACACAGGCGGGACCTAGCAAGCGGCAGCACTTTCAGGAAGAGAGAAGATGGGAGCGGGACCTGACACTTAGGTGTGTGAAACGGAAGATGGGAGCGGGACCGGACACTTAGCAGAAACGAACGGAAGGAAGGAAGATGGGGCACTTTCAGGTAGTGTGTGTGTGGAAACGAACGGAAGGAAGATGGGGCAGTGTGTCTGTGTGTCTGTGTGTGTGTGTGTGTAAAATGCCCCAGGTGTACATGGTGGTGGGTAGTGAATAAGGCTTGAACCCTGTACCTTGGGCCCAAGTGGCAAGAGCCTGAATTCCCTACCCACCACCATTTGTGAAAATGTTGCAGGATTTTCCCTCATACTTTTTCTGTTCCTCATAAATCTGTGGTTTCTGCATTTGTGTCCTTGTTGCCTGACAGCTACATGTTCTCTGGTTTTATTCTTGGCTGTCTGGAGTGTTTCTCCCTGGGCCTCTGCTAAAACTTAGCTTTTTTTTTTTTTCAAAGTCAGACTTTCCTGGTTAACAAAAGTTAAAAAAAATGGACACTTGTCAGACTTCATATTCTTCAGAAAGTGTATGTTAACAAAAGCTTTTATTCTAGCAATTTTCTAAGTGTACAAGATGGATATTTGAAATGTATCCCTGTGTTTGGGACTGTATCCCCCCCCCCATTATTGGCTTCGTCCAGGTTTTGTGCTAGGGTTGAGAGTTATGGTAAGAACTGAATTCACTGAATATGTTTGAGGGCTGTATTCACCCAGTATTGGCTTTGTTCAGGTATTTATTGGCTTCATCCAGGTTTTGCTAATGTTGAGAGCTATGGTAAGAACTGATTTCACTGAATATGTTTGGGGGCTATATTCTCCCAATACTGGCTTTGTCCAGGTGTTATTTGCTAAGAGGTTGAGAGCTATGGTGAGAACTGAATTCACTGAATGTTTGGTGGTTGTAGTAGTCACCCATTATTGGCTTTGTTCAGGTCTTTTGTGCTAAGAGGCTGACAGCTGTGCTATGGTGAGAACTGAATTCACTAAATGGTAGCTATTTAAGTTTCAGTCTTCCTCTTTCACAAAACAGTTTATTTGGCGTAGTGGTATGTTGCTCTGACTGTTTTGCACGGGGTCCCCTGGGTTCAAGACGTGGCAGTGAAATGTATGGTGGTAACGCAGCATTTTATTCTAGCAACTTTCAAACATTATACAAGCAATGTTTAAAATGTGTCCCTAGTTTTTGGCCTTTTGTCCCCCCCCCCCCGCCCCCAATAAATTTTGGCTTTTTCCAGATTTCTTGTGCTGAAAAGTTCAGAGACAGCTGGGTGTCGGAGTAGATTTTACAAGGAGCTGAGAGCTGCAGGGGAGCAAGTGTTTAGTGCTGCTTGTGTTTAGTCTGCTTGCATTAATAGCACAACAGATAGTGTACTTGCTTTAGATGCTGAAGGCTGTGGTTTCTACTCCCACAGTAGGTAAATGCATTGCTGATGCTGTATTGTGTTGTAAAGGGGGTGGATGCTGCAGTCTTTTTGGCAAAGATACCTAGTAACTATGAACCTGTTAACAGTTTGCTATCCATTCCCTATTGCGGTATTACTAGCTTTTCATTTTTTTATTGCATGCAACAAAAGCAATTTATTCTTCAAGAGTAACAGGCACTTTATTTGTAGATTAAACAATGACATATAAAGTGTTTGCTAGCAGCAACCTCTTTATTAGTTACAAATTTTTTCAATGTGGAGTTTACTACTTCAGAGATTGTGTATATTTTTACTGATACTGGTGGACTTGAGTAGACTTTTATGATGGAAATGTTCTGAATTGGGCAGTTTTGTCATTAGTGGATGCTTTTTGTTTCATTGTTTACTGGAAAAATGTTCAAAACAATAAATTTAAAATGCCCTCTAACAACTGTACTGTATTGTACAAGGAATATAATGTAATACAGTCAGGAAGGTGTATCGAAGAGCATGTGTATGTTATGTTCGAGGGGCCTATGATTTTGTAGACAGCCCAGAGTTAATATTTGCCATTGGCAAAATGTATTTTCTCTGAAAGTGGGTTTCAGTGCTGTTTCAATGCATGTGAGTTTCAAGTGCAGAGAAGTTTTAATGTTGGTCTATTTTCATTGTGAGACTGCATTGCTTTAACAGATATGTATTAGGGTTTGTGCTGTAAAATGCAAAATAAAACTTTCAAATTAAATCCTAAATCATCGCAGAAGTGAAGCAGTATGCACATTAGTGTTTATGATAAATGGGACATTGGAATGGCTGCAGGGGGGAGGCTCCATTTGACCATAATTTTGTGAGGGGGGGGTAGCAAGCTCAGACAGCCCCGGTTGAACTATACCTCTCAGTTGTCCATATCTTTGCAGAATGAATAGATATTTGCTGCTTATTTTTGGTTTCTTCTCAAATTTGTGATTTTCTAGCAAATCATTTAGGAATGAAGCCATTAGATGACAGACATTGAGTTTCAGATGTCATAACCTTCAGAAAAATGCATGCTAATGCAAGACTGTCTTTACGTTTATACAAGAGCAATTTTTAGTAGTGTTTGTATGTTCCCCAATATATTTGGCCTTGTTCAGATTTCCTGCATTAAGAGGTTGAAAGGTACGTGCAAATCACTTTGTAGATTAGGAATATCCAAACATCTCAATTGTCCCCAATTCTGGCTCAAAATGTTGCTCTCGCCTAATAATCCCTCCTCCAAAATGGCAATTTTGGAAGAAAATGTGGAGGGTTTACAATTATATATAACTGTAATGATCACTTATAGATTACCTTTATTTCAGAAATGCATGTGGATGCTCTTATTTTGTTAGCTGCTTCAAGTTAACTGTTAATATTAAAAGGTGTCCCTTTTTGGACAGGTATTTTGCATCACATTTTCGTCCGTTTTTCATAAAATTGTGTTTTTCTGGCAAATTAGTGGCAAGTCATTAAAGATTGAAGTTAGAAAATAATGGCAGACATTTGAGTTTCAGATTTCATACCCTTCAGAAAACTTGTACTAATGCAAGATCTACCTGTTCTATTTAAGTTATAAGAGCAATATTTAAAAATTGGCCTTATTTTTGGGCTTGTCACACTTCTAGTTCTATGTATGGCTTTGTCCAGATTTCTTGCTCTGAAGTTGAGAGGTATGAGTGTCAGAGCCATCACTGTCAGCCAGAGACATTTCAAATTGTGACATACTTATTGCACCCCACTCTCCCCATTGTAGTGGCTCTGGATGTGTCCATGGAAGGCAAGGAGCAGTTATGCAGTGTAAATGTGCAGAGTATTCCCCATCCAAAGTAGATCACAAATACGACCGTGGCTTTTCATCTGTCCTTGATTTTGCAAAATGTTCTGGTTTTCTATCAGATTTTTGTACTGTTGATTTATGCTTCTTATTCTGGAACTGTATGCTGTCACAGTGCCCTGTTGCTCTGTTTAAGTAGCCATGGTTTAATGAACATCAGGTAAGCTTGTCGGAGATTGTAAGATGCAAGTAAGCTTTAGTAAGCTTGTCGGATATTGTAAGATGCAAGTAAGCTTTAGTAAGTATATTGTTAAAGAATTACCAGCATTGAAAGCCTTTTCGTTGTTGCCATGCAGAGAATATTTACATGACTAGATAATGTATAAGCCTTGGGTATTGAAATGCATATGACAGTTTTATTTTATTTGCAGTTGGTTTGCCAGGATAGTCCATTGGGCCAAATGAACCCGTTTTCAATGGAGTCCTGGGGAGAAAAGCTCCAAAACTAAGTAGGTTATTAATAGATATACAAATTATACAATTACACAGAAGTTAATCATACAAGAAATAACAATTTGAAAATAATACAACTAGAGCGAGTACAATCTAGTGATGAAATTAATAGGTAATACAGACTAAAGGGAAATTTTGCACAAAAGCACTGAGAAATAACATATATGGAAGCATTTCATGACAATATTGAGGAATAATAACATATTAGGAAGCAATGCACAAAAGTACTGAGAAGCAATAACGTATTAGGGAAGCAATACTTGGGAAGTGTGGCCTAGTATATTCTTTCTGATTATTCTAGGAATAATAATATGTATGAGTTAGGGTGGGTAATTAGGAAAGTTGCAGGAGGAAACAGAGGAAGAAAGAAGATGGAGTTTGCAAGTGTTATGTGGTGTGGGAGCAAGAGCATTCCCACTGGGATACTAGATGTGAGTGAAGAGATCTTTTAAATATAAAATGGTTGGGGGTGGTGCGAATGGAAGGTGGTAGGGAGTTCCAAAGGCATGCAAGGAGAAGATTTTTGCCTGGGGGACTAGTTGGTTTATATACTTCTAATAGATTTTGATTGTTGGATCTTGATACTCTTGCAGGAAGGTGCATTTTAAAGGCTGATGAAAGGGAGGGACAAAGGGAGGGGTTGAAAATGAGCTTATGTGCAAGATTTAGTTGAGTATATGTGAGAACTGGGTAGCTCTAGCCATTTTTAGTTTTTGGAGAGAGGAACAGTGGTGGGTGGAGGACTTGTGGTTGGTAGCGAACTTGGCAATTTTGTTGTAGCAAGAGGAAAGTGTGTTGGAGGTCTGTAGATTAGTTAGGAGTGGAGCTCCATAGAGAAGGGAGGATAAGAAATGAGGTAGAGGGTGATTTTGGTAGCAGGTGTAAGGTAATGATTTTGTCGGTAAAGCATACCGGGTTTTCTTGATATTTAACTGTAGGTGGGAGTTGAATTTGAGCTGGTATCAATTTGGACCCCAAGTAACTTGGTCTCTGACACCAGTTCCAGGAGTAGATTATTTTGTCTAGAGATGTGGAATGTGTTTATATTGAAAGAAGTTGCCTTAGAGGGATGAATAACATTAATTTGGTTTTAGAGGCATTGAGTGCTAGGTGATTCCTTTTCATCCATTGCTCAGTTGTTGTAAAAGCATCTTGAGTCAGTTTTAGGAGTGAGGGATAGAGGTGGCAGCGAGATAATAGCAGAATCATCGGCATATTGGATGATGTCTGAGAATGGGATAGAGTTATGGAAATCATTTATAAATATATTTAAGAGAAGGGGACTCGGTATAGAGCCCTGGGGTACCCCAGTAGGAGTATTTAGAAATGAGGAGGTGGCCTTTTTCCATTTGACTGCTTGAGATCTGTTAGATAAGTAGCTGGAGAACCAGTTCAAGGAGGAGGGAGATGGGTAAAGTTTAGTTAGTAGCAGGCTGTGAGAGTGTGTCAAAGGCCTTAGAGAGGTCGAGTAGTAGGGTAGAAACAATGGCCAGAGTCACGGGCTTTATTTACAGTTTCAAGGAAGGAGAGGAGGGCGGTCATAATGCTATGATGTGGTCTGACTCCATGTGTGGGAGTTAGTAGGTGATTATCTAAGAGATGTGGAAGGAGTTGTAGTTGGATACACTTTTCTAGGAGTTTAGAGATGGGGGACAGAATAGCGATGGGGGAAATTAGTAACATTGTTGTTGTTGCCACCTTTTATGTAGAGGTATGATAAAGGCCCTTTTCCAGACTTGGGGTACTATACATTCTTGGATAGAGCAGTTGATTAAAATGCTAATAGGGTAGCGATTGCTTCAGCAGCTTTGCCAAGAAAGTAAGAAGGGATGTTATCAGGAGCATTGGTGCATGGCTTCAGTTTCATAAGGAATTTCTTTATAGTAGAAGTTGGGTATAGGTTTAAATGAGAAAAAGGAGTGTGAAGAGGGGAATTAGGGGCAGATGAAGCTGATGAAGTAGTAGGAGGAGTGGAGGGATGGGAGTTAGTAGATGGGAATGAGGAAGTAGTAGCAGTGTAGTGGTGTTAGAGAAAGATGGCGTTAATTTGGAAATGGATTCAATGAAAAGAGTTAAATTGGGTAGCCAAGTCTTGGTCAGGAGCGTTTGGGTCTGGGGTAGGGGTATCTGGTTTGCTGGGGTTAAGTAGAGTAGAGATACCTTTCCAAAATTTCTGAGGGTTTGATTTTATTATTTTGAAGTGTGGAAAAGTAGTTTTGTCGGTCTAAGATTATGAGCTTTTTACCTTATTTCAAGTATTTTATATTCATTGTAATAAAAGGACAGGATTACAGTATTTTCAGAAGCTCATTAAATTTTATTGCAGACCAGTGTCTTATAGCAGTGTCTGTGTGTTAGTACACTTGTAGTTGGGTCAGGGTGGCTTTAATGGTATATGGTAAATAAGCATTGCTACCTTATTTAAAAGCCAAGCCCTGCAACAACTAGCTCCACACTGAAGTCAAAACACAATAGCTCTGGTGGGTAAATGTACTCTGTAGTAATCAAAAAGGCAAATGTTTAAAATAACTACAGCTTATGTGCAAACACAATAGGTAGTGATGAAACAATGCTCTGCTAAAATGTTTTAATGCTCCACAATGCTGAGCTGCAGATCAGTTATCACTGGCTACCAGGATTTCACCCACTTCAGCTCAAGCACGGTGCCGTTCAGTGCAACCTTCCCAGAACTAATTTGTCTGACCAGAATTATTTGGTGTGTGTATTAGAGGGAGGTAGCATACCCCTCAGCTGTCCAGATTTTTGCCCCATATTCCTCCTAAAAAGGATTGAAGTTGCTAAATGAGACATTTCAGTTTTAGATGTCATGTCATTTAGAAAAATGCATACCAACACAAATCCTGTTACTCTTGCAATTTTCTAAGTTTCTGAGAGCCATATTTATAATCTGTCCCTATTTATTTTAGGCTTTGTCCAGATTTCTTGCACTAAGGTTGAGGCCTTGAGGGTATGGTATGTTTGTGAGAAAGTGAAATGCCCAAGTTAGAGTTAACAGGTGGAATTTTCAAGTGCATTTTCAAGGAACTGTGAGTTTTAAGTGAAGCTAAGTTCACTGCTGCTCATGCCAAGTCTATTTACAATGTGCAACTGTTTTGTTTAGCAAATGGTATCTCTATTATGGTATAACGTTTTAAAGCTATGTTAGTAGCACCACAAGTAGAATACTTGCATCTTAATGTAAAGGCTTGAGGTTCTATTCCTACAGCATATACATTTGTATGTTGCAGTCCTCAGGATGCCCTCCTTTGGATGAGATGCCTAATAACTATGAACCTGTTTTTCAGCTTGTCATCCATTTTCTATTGCAATATACCAGCTTACCATTTTTTTTAATTTAACATAGGCAATGTATTCTTTGACAGCAACAGGCACTGAATTTGTAAATGAAACACGGAAATATACAGCAACAACATCTTCATTAGTTTCAGATATCTTTAATGTGGAATTATTCAGATTACTTTTACTTCAGCAGAGTCACTCAAACAAGTGCTGCTGTATAATACAAGGGATATAATTCAATTATATATAATACAATCAGGTAAATCTAATAACTTTTGCATGGCCCTAACGGTGTGCAAGGAGCCTATTGCTTGAAAACAGTTCAAAGGTAAATAACCTGCCACTGGCCAGATGCATTTTCTTTGAATGTGGGTTTCAATGCTGTTTCATTGAATGTGAGTTTCAAAAGTAGAGAAGCTTTAATGCCAAGTCTGTTTTCATTGTAAGACTATTGCTTTGTTTAGGTTTAGTAAATGTCTCAGTGTTTGGGCTATAATGTTTGAAATAAAAGTTGTAAGTTAAATCCAACTGCCTGTAATCATTGTAGAACTAAAGCATAAAACAGTATGCACACAGATTTGAACAGTGTCTACAGTAAATGGGGAGAAATAGCCAAGTAATGGGACACTGGAATGGCTGTGTGGGCGGGGCTTGGGTGTGTGGACTTGGGCGGGGCTGTGTTGGCAGGGGGCGGGGTGAGCTATGTGGGTGGGGCTCTGGGTTTGCACCCCCCTGCAAAAAATCCTGCGGGCTCCCTTGGCAGTTAGCTTTCTCAATAGTTTTGCAGTGATGTTCATTTCTTGGGGAGAGAATAATAAATCTGCAAATTCCATTTGAAATTGACTGAATGGTGGATATATTTCTTTTTGAAGCTAAAGTAGTTAGTAGGAGACTGTATTCTAGCTGAGCCATTAAGATACATTTATCTATGGCATTTCTACTAGGTCTAGATATTAAAGGGGAGATCCTATTAGCCCAGAACAGGAAAGAGGTTTTTTTTGGGTGAGTAGTCCAGGTGGAGTTGGACATTTAAGAATGAGTCCAACCAAACCCTTAGGTATTTGATTGATGTGATATTTTCAATAGTGTTATTAAGATGATCAAGGATTTTTAGAGGCCTGAAGACAGAAGTGAACTTTTGCCTAGTGTCAAAAAGCATTGTTTTAGAGAAGTTTAGTAGTAATTCTTTTATCACTGACCCATTGAATAAGGGCATGAAAATCAGCCAGAAGTTTGAATTCAAGAGAATATACTGAATGGTTGGAGTGGAATCGGACCATGTCATCAGCATAAAGCAGGAGATGAACATAGGGTAAATCAAAAGAAAGTGTGTTAATGTATATACAAAAGAGGGGAGGTGCCAGAAAGGGACACCTTTCTGCAGAGAGACTGAAGTAGAAATAGATACACTGAACTTAACTAAGAAGTGGCGGTTAGAGAGGTAGCTTTTGAACCAGGGCAATGTGTCATCACTAATGCCTATTTCAGTGAGATGGTCAAGAAGAACTGAGTGATCAACAAGATCAAAGGCTCTGTTGAGGACAATAAAAATTGCTCTGGTAATTAAGCCTTTGTCTATTCCAAGAAGAATATTACCACTGAGTGTCCAGATATCAATACACAAACTGTGACCAGGCAAAAGCCATGCTACTTTTCATGAGAAGGTGGTGTTGATTGATTTATTCAGTGAGTTGCAAATAAATTAATTTTCCAGAATCATGTATTTCTTTTAGAAGCTGCAGCAGTTAGCAGGAGACAATATTCTAGCTGAGCTAGCAAGATACCTTTACTTCTGGCATTTGCACAGGGTCTGAAAAGAAAAGGGAAAATCTTATTAGTCCATAATAGGACATAACTGATTTGTTGTGTGTGTAGTCAGTATAGAGTTGGAAATTTAGGAATGGGTCCAACCAAATTCCTAGGTATTTGAAATGGGTCTATATTAAATAATCAAACTTTCAAAGGTTCGACTGTCATATCATCGACACCATATGATCGAATTTTTGAAAGTTTGAACATTTTAACAGAGATCTCCGTACAGTGCAGAATGGGAAGATTTCCCTTTTCTGCACTGTAGTGCGATCTCGAAGTTGGTATATTTAAAGAGTGGGGGTGTGGGAGGCACAGGTAGGTTATTTGTGTAGTTTATTTTTTATTAGATTTTCGAACTTTTAAAAATTTGATCATATGGTGTCGACCATATGAAGTCGAACTTTTGAAAGTTCGATTATCTAATAAAGACCCTTTGAATGAAGTGACATTTTTAATAGTGTTATTAAGACAGACAAAGATTTTTAGAGGCCTGGCGATAGAAGTGAGCTTTTGCCTAGTGCCAAACAGTATTGTTTTTGTTTTAAAGGAGTTTGGTAGTAATTGTTTTTACTGACCCATTGAATAAGAACATGAAAGTCTGCCTAAAGTTCTTTGTAAAGCATGTTTATTATCACCTTTATGCATTTGGGTAATGACTATGAATATCACCCTAAATCTGGCAACCTGGACTGTGCATCCACAGTAATAAGTACAGACTAGAATCCATGAATGGTCTTTCAAAGGCACCATATCCATTCCCAAAGGAGCAAGGGTGCTTGGACTGGGGCATTTTGGGCCATCTTCGTCCCGGTGCATTTGTTTGGGAAATAGTAGTATTTTTAATACCTTGCTATCATAATAAATTCTGAAGCGAGTGTCTTCGTTTTTATAGTTCTCAGATGCACTCATATAGACTGTAACAGATCATCCACACCATTAATGCCAAATTATAGGTGATGGTATGTGTCTAAATCTGTACCACTGGCACCAAATATTATGCAAGGGCCAAATGGCCTTAAGAGTATATGGTAGATATGCACTACTAACTCAGATAATAGCCAAACATCTACCATACCCAAATAAGTTTCATTTTGTTTAGCTGCAGATCAGCATTATAATCACTTGCCACCCAGGATTTCAACCACTTCCGACTGCGTCAGTGGTTTTCAGTGTATTATTACTGACAGTAACTGGAACTTGTCCTAGATTATTTTGCTCAGCTACATCTGCAAGCACAGACAGACGAGCAGACAGACACATCCACACACACACACACACACACACACACACACACACACACACACACACACACACACACACACACGCACACATTTTTCCAGGCAGATGTTAATTATATCTCTCCAGTGGTAGAATAGACTGGACTAAATGTACCTTGCAATCTTTGTATGTACAACTGCAGAAGAATTCAGTGCAAATAAAGTTAATGTCCAATAATGAATATGTGTGGAGAACCATGTTTAAAAAATGGGTTCCAAGTACCAGCTGAATTGAAATGTATGGGCAGCAAACAGTCTACATAAATACATACTGTGCAGGAAAAGTTACACATTATAATGTAAGAAGTTCAAAAGTAATGTGCCAAGTTGTAGTTTTACCACTGGTTTTTGGACCACCATTCTATCTGTACCAGTATTGGTTAACCCAGTTAGAGGGAAATTATATTGGTTTACAAAATAGAACTTACAAAATTGAACATTGTACTCATACAGCTAATGGACTGGTATTTGGTCAGTACGCACCAGTACATAAACCATGTTTTTTACAACATTCTGTAAATTTATGTAAATGGATGATTTTACCGTCTAATTTTGAAATGTTTACAGAAATAGCACCTCAGTTTGTATGTATTGTAACAAATCAAAAAATCCAAACTTAACATTTACCAAACAATGTCATTTTGTAGGTTGTCTTAACAATATTACACACCTGATGTGGCATAATAACGCATATGTGATTACTCCAAACAACAAGGCAGCAATGCCTTTGCAATGAAATCCACAAGCATCATCAATCATTAATGTAGGATTTTTATTAGAATCATTACACAGAGTCATAAATGAAAGTAAACAGTTAATTCAACAGTTGCAAAATGTTAGTAAAACAATTCTAAAACACAAATTAAATTCTGTAATTGTAAAAATTAAGTTAATCAAGTTAGATGAAAAAACTAAAGCAGACACAGTCCATAATTGGTGGGACATTTTTAAAGGATGGTCTGCAAAGGGAAAAAGTTGTTATAGTGGATTATACACCCATTTCTGGTAGTAACACATATTATCATTGTATTAACCATGTGAAATTGTGCTTTAACCTGTTGTATCAAAAGGAAGCTAAAGGTTTTGCTTCTTAATGTGTTTTCTGTAAATCATAATGAAAATTATGATCTGACCAAAAAATACATATCAATGTAGACTGTTTATGTGTTTTTAAAACAAAAGGGGCAACTGTTAGTATATATACATTTAAACACTTACAGTTGTGCATGTACATTTCTATTTGTTAGAATATATATAAATATATATATATATATATATATATATATATATATATATATATATATTAAAGGGTTAAAACTTTCTTAGCTGAAAATAAGTAGAAAATGCAGATAAATACAGTAGTTAATTACTGTATATGTCTGGCATCCATACAGTGTAATAATTGTTCCATGACTAGTACGGCTGCAAGGACAACCTGAGAAAAAGACAATTCCCTAAGTCTTGAAGGTTGCCACATAATTCACCTTGAAACAGAACAAAAATCAGCTTATCAGCAGACTGCATGACATCAAGCAGACTTCAAAAGATTGCTTTCATAGACAGGATCCAAATGGTACAAAATGTACTATAAAAGGACAGTAGAACTAAATGGTGTTAGTTCTGGTATTTTGTAGGAACATCAGTCCTAAGGTAAATGGAGAATTATCATCTGTATTTACAATAAAATACAAAAGCAAACCTTATACATTAAAAGCTGTAAGCTGTAATGTATAGTACATGTCATCTGTTATATAGATAAGTTATTTTATTAATAACTGTGCTTAAGTTGCTTAAAGTTGTTACAGTATTACAAAGTGCCATGATAATTAATTTGTCATCCAGTACTAACACCTCCTTCCTAGTCTGTAAGTAAAAGTGTCACCAGCTTGGTCACCTAACATACCAGTAATGCAGCTATTGTTTACCCTTAAAATAAGTCAGTCATTATATATTTGTATGGTAACAATAACATGAATAGCAACTTTTCAAAAAACAGGAGCCAGCAGTTGATGTCTCTAGTTCTATATACAAATCATTAAACTAATAAATAAGCCAGCAACCGCAATCATTTAAAACTGGATAAGAAAACTCTTTATTTAAAATAAATAAAATTAACTAATATCATTTGTAAAATCAAATATATAAGTAGTTTTAAACTTGCACAAAAGGAAATATAAAATGATTATGTGTAAAAAGATAGATGGCACAAAGAAGAATTATAACAGCCCATTTAATGGAATTATTAATAGCAGCTATTGAGATGTACTTAATTTTATCCTTCTCATAGAAGTCCACACAGTCAATTTATAATTCCAGATACAAAAGGAACTCAGTTTGAATTTTGTTTCAAGAATGCAGTCCACAGAGCACAAACAATTAAGTAAGGCAGTAATTCAACGGGTAGTTTCTTTCTCAGCCCGAGTTAGTGGTTCTTTTTGTCATCAAATTTAGATTAAACTTTTTTTTTCCCTTGGGGGGGGGGGGGGGGGGGCTGAATCCATCAAACTAGTGCCAAATAAGGAAATACATTTTAAGCTGAAACAGTGGAAATACGTGCACACTTAAGAAGCAGATTTAGTTTCACTTTCTAACAATTTTAGTGCACATACTTAATCAAATTCCTTTTTTTACATTCTATTCATGTTACATATTTTACATGCTGAATTGTTTACAACCGCCAGAGTTTTTTATTTATGAAAATAAAATGCACTTG
Organism: Protopterus annectens; assembly: GCF_019279795.1. Taxonomy (NCBI): domain Eukaryota; kingdom Metazoa; phylum Chordata; order Ceratodontiformes; family Protopteridae; genus Protopterus; species Protopterus annectens. The sequence continues at coordinate 766,427,307 of NC_056725.1, forward strand.
CTTTAGTGTAATACCAGTTCTGTACATCTCTCCACAAGTGGTAAACTGCAAGTGATTTATCCCTAGCAACCTTGAATTTTCTTTTCTATAGGTAGGGTACACATTTTTGGATATGTTATTCCCAAACAGTCCTTTTTACTGTGGCTTATAATTCTTCCAATGGTTGAAATGTATGACTAATGTATACTACTGGATGTTCTTTTCAAGTTGAATAGACTCGTCTGAGTATAACTCCCAATATATGGAGTGATGTATCTGCCTGCAATATAAATTCATATCTATAATTAGGACTAGCTAATACAGGGGATCCACTTAAGGCATTGAGTCTTTGGAATGCCCACTCACAAGCTGGAATCTAGATAATTATCTGTCCTATTTCTTTGGGTAAAATGGGTAAGAGGAGAGACTATAGCACTGTAGAAGGGGCCAAACTTTCAGAAGTACCCCACTGTCCTAAGGACTGCCCCCTCCTGTTTTTTGGTAGCATGTGTGGGCCATGTCTGAATGGGACATCTGCTTTGATAAGCTCTGGCTGAATTATGCCACTTCCCACCTGATAAACAAAGTAAGTCACTTCAGTCATTATTTCCTGATATTTTTTGCCTTAGTAGTCAGCTTAACCCTTTTAATCTGCTCAACACTGCCATGATATGTCACCTGTCTTTCTGCCAGGATCAACTAAAGAATGCAAGACCATTTATGTATTCAGCTTCTGTCACAATGCAATGTAGCAGCCACTGAACCTTTGATGGGGTATTCTTTGCCCCAAAATCCATTTTGATGAATTTATACAACCCAAACAGGGTAGCACAACTGACCTCTCCCTTATTATGAGTGTCACGTGTACCTGCCCATAACCCAGTATTGGCAAGGTACTAAGCCCCAACTAGCTACTCTAATGCTTTAACTGTTGTGACCATGGGGTATAAATCTACTTCCATGTGACTATTTAATTTCTTATAATTTACACAGAACCTGGTGTTCCCCCTGTTCCCTTCTTTTTCTAGTACTAAGACTACTACCAAGGCCCAAGAATTGTTGTTTTTTTTTTTTATTCATCTGTCTATCCACTTTATCTGTCTATCTATCTATCTATCTGTCTGTCTGTCTATCTATCTATCTATCTATCTATCTATCTATCTATCTATCTATCTTCACTTTGTTAATTGGATGAATGAACTAGGTCTTTGGGCAACAAACAACCAAAGAACCAAACAGAAAAGGCATATGATAATCCAAAATGTACATTCAGAAAATCACAAGTATGCAGCAAAACTATAACAAAACAGGAGTGCAAGCAAAACGTATATTTGCAAGCATAGACATCAATAGGTACATTGTAATAACTAACATACTTTAAAAAAGGAATATTTCTGGAGTGGTTATCAATAAAACAACAAAAAACTTGCCATTAGCATAAAAAAACAGACCAGACAATGTATATAACAGTTTAATGAGAAAGTACGTGATTTAATTTAAACAGCTCCATAAATAGGAAACGTGACTTCTTCAGGCTTGAAACAGATATGTAATATATCCCAAAAATAGTAAAAATGCATCATATGATAAAGTCTATGACACAAATAGTTCTTCTTTCTTAAATACCTTTTTAAAACTGACAAGCAACTGTACACTTACCTGTTATGGCCCCAGAATGAATGGCTCGATTGGGTGTTAGTAATGGAGTCATCAAGAAAATTCCTAGGATGAGAAAAAATGACCAGAAACTAGCTCTGCAGTATTGAGGGATGAAGCTCTGATCCCTGACTATAGCACAGGTGACCCACATTCAACTAGTAGCTTTGGTGTCTGTAGGAGCTGGCCAGCAAGGATGGAAGGGAGCAGCCGCTGCCAGCCATCCTACCCTGATGGAAGGAGGCAGCTAGGAGTACTTCATAATGTGACAGCTAGCAGCAGCACTAGCTGTTTACTCAATGGAGGTCTGAGTCAGCCAGGTTCATTCTACCATTGTGCATTGGCATTAAGCAGCTGAGATGGGGATCAGGGTGTGGAGGTACAATTCCTGTAGGAGGTAGTGATTATGGGCTTGCAAGACCTGGTGTGGAGAAGGGTGGTGCTCTCAATGGGAGAGGATAAGATGACTTCCACTATAAGCATGCTGATGTGCTCCCCTATAGCTCAATTTACATCATGGAATGGAGGGCTGGGAGGGATTCCCAAACAGGAATAAATAGGCTGTAGGGTTCTCACCTAAATCAGGAATGCCTGGTTACTTTCACTTGGAACACACAGGCCAGTCAGGTAAAGTCAGTTAAGCCATTAAGCAAAGCATTGGGGGAGGGAAGAAAAAATAATAATTTTGACCAGTGGCCAACCTTGGCTATAAGGTGGTAATTGTTAGAAGAAAGTGTATTTTGAGTTATTTGGGAAATAGAATAATTAGTAATGCTGCAAACTAGAGGCAAGGGCAATTGTTGTTGTTAAAAAGTAAAGCAGAGGGAATTCTGGGAATGACTCTAAAGGGGAAATAGAAGAAACCAGTGTAGAAATGACAAAATACAAAGTGAGTTCTTCATTGGGAATGCAATGGTATTTTTAGATCATTTAGGTTGGAAATCATTGTTGCTGTATCACCTGTGGTTGCCTTTGGGGAAACTCTGTTAGTATAGGTATATGTAATGGACTGACAAAACTTGCTGGTTTCTTCTAGTAGCTTTATTTGTAAGTTTTATAAATAGGAAACGTTAGTCATATTAGTGTTTATTCTTGCCTTTTTAGTTTTAAATATGTTGCCAATTTTTATATTGTCAGGGTTTTCTTTCCTATTATTCTAGGTCATCTGCATTTTTAGTTTGTTTTCTAAGGTCAGGTAAGATCCATGGTTGCTTTATTTTTCTAGACATTAGTGGGAAGAGATGATCTTGAGTGGATGTACCCAAATTACAAAAAGTGGTTAATGTGGTAGTTGAATGTATACAGGTATACAGAGGTGCCATGCTATGTGTTGCAGTTCAGTTATATATATATTTTTGATAACTCAGGAAAGGAATGATTTGTAATGACTGCAGGTGGTCTATTAATAGTATTCAGGAACCATGTAGCTATCACTGGACATTGATCACTCAGTGAGAGTGCAATGATCACAGATTTACTTGTATTGCCAAGAATACTGGCAGTTACTACATCAAGCATGATACTCATTGCTGTAGCTAAGTTCGTTCTAGTCTCTTTGTGCACAATTACCACCAAAGTTAACATCTCCTGCAGCTCAACTCGTATGATTTGCTTAACTCATTCAGACACTCTGTATGGAGTGTTTTTGACTAGCTGTTGGGTTTCTATATCCACAAGATGCTACTAGTTTTGTATATCCTGGCATAGTTGAAACATGTTTCTAAACACTCATAGCACCACTCAGATTTCATGAACCTCATGCCTGGCAACTCTACCATATAACTGACATCACTCCCCTTTACTACAACAATGAATGATCCCTCCCATGCTGCCTGTATCTCATTCTGTCAACAGAAATAAACACTATTACTTTTTGTCTGACTTTATACTCTTGAACCGTTGCTGTTATACCAGTCCTTTTGCAGTTGTTGTTGAGCTTCCACTAAATGCTTCTGTACTGAGTCCATCCATCCAGCCTCAAACCCTTTTCCCATATTGCACACGGGTTGGGGTGCCACTACAACAGTAACAATCATCTCAAGCCTAGGTTTACACCACTGGGTGGCTAACCCTGTCACAGTAGTTCATTCGTACGACCCACTCACACACACACTCTCACCTACAGCCAGTTTAGAATGTCCAACCACCTACTGCATGTGTTTGGAATATGGGAGGAAACTGGAGCACCCGGAGAAAACCCACATGACTGCAGGGAGGACATGCAGACTCCACACAGAAGGAACCCCAGCTGAGAATCAAATCAGAGAACCTCTTACTGTGAGGTGACAATGCTAACTGCTGCATCACCATGGCCACCCCCTATACTGAGTCCATGAGCTCCCTAATCTTAATTTTAAAACTGAGCACATATTCCACAACTCATTGTGAGAATATCATTCAACCTCTGACCCACCATTCACAAATTTAGTTAAGTGCCCCCACCCTACTCTGTGATCATCGATTAACTTAGATAGTGTAAAACCTGTACATTTTGGAGCACTTATCTTTATGCAAACTAGAGATTGGCTAAATAATTTTCCCAATCCAACTTAAGCTGATTTGTGGATGCTTTCAAAGTGGTCTTGAGAATAGAATTAAACTTGTGTACCAAACCATTTATTCATTGATGATGGGGATTTTGTTTACTACATTTGTGCTACTTTATCTCACAGCGTTTTCACAAACAAATGAGCAAGTTTAACATGAAGTTAGCCCCTCTATCCATCAGTATTCTCTAGGGGCTGAAAATTTCTAACAGAGTCTTTGCCACCTTTTCTGCCTCAGCAGTGAACAGAGCCGTAACTTCATCACACCTAGTAGCATGATACAACTGTAAAACTACACCACTTACATCTGGTGGTTGTGGTAATAAGTATCCATGACTGCAGAGTGAAATAACTCCTTGATAAACAGACAATGACTTCAAAGCAACCTTGGCTTTATCTTCTGCCTCATTAAACTGTTGGCACTGCACATGTCTTGCAGTACAGTTTACTGCCTTTCACAATGCCTGTTTAATATCAATTTTCATAAACTTCCTTTTTGTACACTCTGTATGATTTATGCCCTAATCCTGTGAAAAGGAATATCATGAATTATAGCCAGAATTAGCCAGTCATAGGGCCTCATAACTACCAATTACTTCTTCCTCTAACCTATACATATTTGTGTACTTACTGAGACACAATTTCAGTGCTATAACAGCACTTGTTCTATACCAGGGATTAGTGCATGTCTTGCCATCACAGTCTTGGGTAAATGTGGGATGGAAGGGATATCTGTATTTGTTAAAAACACTATTACTTCACATCTGATTGCCCACAACCTTTACTTCAATCTCCTTGAGATCCAAATCACCCTAACAAATCCAACTATTACTTCATTGCTTACTACAGATTCCCATAATCGTCACCCAAAGATCACAGAGATTACCTCAACGCCATCGAGGCATTAAATATCAAACCAAATACCTTCTTACTAGGGGACTTCAGTTACACAGTCATTGATTGGCACAGTTACACCTCTAAAAATAGTTATGCTCAACATTTCCTAGACTTTATTAATACCAGGGAAATCAAACCCATGGTTCTTGGGTCTCAGACAATCTTCACATCAGCATAACTATAGATAAAAGAAGCTGCTACACTACATTCCTAGCTACATGTTCTTTCAGTTTTTTTGGAGATTGTGGTCCTCAGCTGAATGTGCTAGCCCCTGTACAGACTTCCTAGTCATTTGAGTTTGAAACTCCTACTCTAACCCTTTTTCAAAATTCCAGTTCTGTGTACAGTAAAACATTTGTTCCAGTATGCAGTCTCTTTCTACCCCTGAAAGTAATAACCAATTTGGCTACCTCCCTTAGGTTCTGAAAGGTGTGCCTGCTACAGCTCCCTCTTTTTGTGATTCTCCCTTGCACCCCTTCCAGTGGAAGTCTAGCATTTTTGACAATTGTGTTATCTCAGGTTTAGAGTTGGGTGTCCCAGGGCAGTCGCCAGGAATGGTGCCTTCCTGAAAGCCATAGCTAAAGATGAAGAACAAAAAATGAAAACAAAAAGCCTCCACCACATTATTTCTGTTCTACTTTCTGTGATGCCATTCTGAAAATATTATTTATTTTTGACAAACATGAACAGAACTATTATTTAAAATAAATACAACAGTTACAATAAATGTTTGATGAAATTTTAGAACTAGAAACATATTCAGGTTATTTAATAACATAAATGTCATGAGATGTAGTCACTGAATGGGATAAAGGAACCAAGCCAAGTTGAAGTGAAAACAAAATAAAGATTATAATTTGCCACATAATTTCTGACTTTACTCATTGTGGTTGATGGGAACACTGCTCATCTTTAGGTTCCTTCTGAAGGCTGTCTTCACTGATTTGCATATTGTAAGCCAGTTCAGGCTTGGGGGATATGAAGCACTGATATTCAAATGATGAGAATTATTTATTACTGACCTCATAGAGATTTCTTTGTGGTAGGTGTACATAAATTGTCTGCTTCCAGTTTTTAAAGTATAAAATTTTGGGGCATAGGAAGGAAACCCGAAAAAGCTGAGCTTCTTTCCCTAAAGAAGAGACTAGCAAAGGCAAAATCAATAGCAGCAAATAGGGATGTACAAGAATATAATCTCACAGATTTATGAGCATATCTTTGTGAAATATTGCCATTTGTAAAAGCCTAAGAGCAGTTACTGCTCGTATACAATGACCCAGTTTCTGTTACCTGTTACTACCAGCAGTTATTCAGTACTTGTGATTTGACAAATGCAATCTGAAAGGTAGCAAACTGAACTTAATCTTCTTCTTCTTCTTCTTTCGGCTGCTCCCGTTAGGGGTCGCCACAGAGGATCATCTGTTTCCATTTCTTCCTGTCCTCTGCATCTTGCTCTGTCACACCAACCACCTGCATGTCCTCTCTCACCACATCCATAAACCTTATCTTAGGCCTTCCTCTTTTCCTGTTACCTGGCAGCTTCATCCTTAGCATATTTTTCCCAATATACTCTGCATCCCTCTTCAGCACATGTCCAAACCAATATAATCTTGCCTCTCTGGCTTTGTCTCCAAACCTTCCAACCTGGGCTGACACTCTAATATACTTGTTCCTAATCCTGTCCACCATTATCACACCCAGTGCAAATCTTAACATCTTTAACTCTGCCACGTTCAGCTCTGAATCCTGTTTTTTTGTCAATGCCACTGTCTCCAACCCATGTTATATAGCTGGTCTCACTACCCTCTTGTAGACCTTCCATTTCACTCATCTGTCACAAATCATTCCTGACAATCTTCTCAACCCACTCCATCCTGCCTGTACTCTCTTCTTCCCCTCTCTTCCACACTCACCATTACTCTGAACTATTGATCCCAAGTATTTAAACTCATCCACCTTCGCCACCTCTACTCCCTGCATCCTCACCATTCCTCTATCCTCCCTCTCAAACTGAACTTAATATCAGATAAATTACTGAGAGGCAGGAGCATTCACATTAATATTAGGTGATAGCACTCCAGAAAATATAGCTTTTTTATGTATGTTAACAATATAAATTCAGATGATATGGAAGAACATTAATTTTTCAGTTAATTCTGTATATATCATTCTAGTTTCCTTGGTGGTTACAGTTTGTCTTAATGTAACAAGAACTCTCTGTTTTTTCTAGAACAAGTCAGCTGTAGGTGAGAGGGACCCAGGTTCGAAACTTGGTAGAGATCTGTGGCAGGTAGCCCAAGCTTCTGTATTTTTATTTTTATTTTTCTCAGGAACAAAACTCCACTGTTCAGAAAAGCTCAAGGTTGAGGGAAGAGTAAATGGACAACCAGAAATGGCTATTACATTATGCTGGAATTCTACAGCTACCTCTAGTAGTCAGTCCTGTTAGATCTATGGTAAGGTTACTTGAGGATTCTTAAAGCAATTAGTAGGCTTCATGAGCCTAAATCATGTTTCAGTGCTCTTGGCAATTCCTGGCTTATATATTGGATGTAATAAAATAGTTTCATAATCTCTGTCAGTGATTGCTGCAGTTAGGATAATATGGTGTAGAATTACTGTCAGCTGCACACATTGTCCATAAACATCTGGTTCTCCATACAGTAAGGTAAGGGGGTCTACATTATATCCTCAAAGAGGCATTCCATCGAACACCTCTTCATCGACTGTTAAAATGTGAACTGTCAGAACAGTGAACCGTCACATCAGCAATTTCATTCCCTGGGAAAGAAATTGCTTGCCCTAAAAAGAAGAACACATCACTACAAAAATTATAACGTGGGGGGCTTCGGCCTCCACACCCCCAAATGTGGGGGGCTGTGCCCCCCACCGTCCCTAACTAAATATACCAACCCCGAGATTACACTACGGTGGGGAAAATGGCAAACTAACAAGGGTGGCCAAGAGATTTATTTCCCGGGGAAAGAAATCGCTGATGTGGCCATTTGCTATTATGACAGTTTGCGTTTTAAGGGTGGATGAAGAGGCGTTCGATGGAACGCCTCTTCGAGGACATAATAAAGACCCAGGTAAGGCAGCATGCTTATGGCCAGAAAACACATGCTCTTTTCTAAGGTTGTGTCTGCAAAATGGATGTTTTACCACTAGAGGGCAAAAAGAGATTAGTTATCATAATACCATTCAGAAATGTCAGATACAACTGAAAGGGGTGGGAGTCAGAACCCTTTGAAGAAATTGTAACAGAACACCCAGATGCTGTTGACTCCCTTCTTTGTGAGAAAGTAGGTGTTCTGAACTAATGTTTCAAGTAAAGACAAGTTACTGGCACAACAGCCTGGTGCCTTTTTTTACAAGTTTGCCTTGGAGAAGACCATTAAATGTATGCAAACAGGCGTAATGATGACATTTACTGAAATGCTCATAAAAATAAAACTATCAGTTTCATGGGCACAATGCAGCATTCTCTTTTTCAAGGAAGAACATTTTTGTAAGATTTTTTTTATTAATTTAACATAGTTACAAGCAAGGAAGAACATTTTGTAGAGTCTGGAATCTGTGCTTTATGAAACATATGTGAGGATTACTGATGGATTTTTATTATACAGTACTTTACTGTTTCATTAAACCCCGCATAACAGTAGAGATAGATGTTGCAGCCATAAATCAGTATATGCTTCTCTCTATCTTTGTAGCTGACATAGCTGTCACCCTACTTACTCACACATTCCTTCTTTTTCGGTTATGTAAAACAAGATTTCCTAGCTGTTGCCTGCATTTGTAGGGCTCTCTTAAAAACTGATGTCTTCATTTTTAATAACAAATCATCATCTTCTTTCAACTGTTCCCGTTAGGGGTCGCCACAGCGGATCATCTGTTTCCATTTCTTCCTGTCCTCTGCATCTTGCTCTGTCACACCAACCACCTGCATGTCCTCTCTCACCACATCCATAAACCTTATTTTAGGCCTTCCTTTTTTCCTGTTACCTGGCAGCTTCATTGTTAGCAACTTTTTCCCAATATACTCAGCATCCCTCCTCAGCACATGTCCAAACCAATGTAATCTTGCCTCTCTGGCTTTGTCTCCAAACCTTCCAACCTGGGCTGACCCTCTAATATACTTATTCCTAATCCTGTCCACCCTTGTCACACCCAGTGCAAATCTTAACATCTTAACATCTTTAACTCTGCCACATTCAGCTCTAACTCCTGCCTTTTTGTCAATGCCACTGTCTCCAACCCATATAACATAGCTGGTCTCACTACCCTCTTGTAGACCTTCCCTTTCACTCTTACTGGTACCCTGTCACAAATCACTCCTGACACTCTTCTCCACCCACTCCATCCTGCCTGTACTCTCTTCTTCACCTCTCTTCCACACTCACCATTACTCTGAACTATTGATCCCAAGTATTTAAACTCATCCACCTTCGCTACCTCTACTCCCGGCATCCTCACCATTTCTCTGTCCTCCCTCTCATTCACACACACACATATTCTGTCTTAGTCCTGCTGACCTTCATTCCTCTTCTCTCTAGAGCATATCTTCATCTCTCCAGGGTCTCCTCCACCTGTTCCCTACTCTCACTACAGATCACAATGTCATCTGCAAACATCATAGTCCACGGGGACTCCTGTCTGATCTCGTCTGTCAACCTGTCCATCACCATTGCAAATAAGAAAGGGCTCAGAGCTGATCCTTGATGTAACCCCACCTCCACCTTAAAAGCATCTGTCACTCCCACCGCAGACCTCACCGCTGTCACACTACCCTCAAACATATCCTGTACCACTCTTACATACTTCTCTGACACTCCCAACTTCCTCATACAATACCACAACTCCTCTCTAGGCACCCTGTCATATGCTTTCTCTAGGTCTACAAAAACACAATGCAATTCCTTCTGACCTTCTCTGTACTTCTCTATCACCACTCTCAGAGCAAACATCGCATCTGTAGTGCTCTTTCCCAGCATGAAACCATACTGCTAATCATAAATATTGGCAGATAAATGATTCTTTGTTTTCAAGATCATCTGCAGACATAACTTACGTAGCTTTATCTAGTGATCTATAGCATTTCTTTTGGTTATTCGGTTGACAAGTTCCTTTGTTTCAATTTACTCCTTGTTCACTATATTATTATTATCTAGCAATGGTGTAAGGGAGCAATCCTGCAATTAGAGTCTGTCCTCTGTGTGTGTGTGTGTGTGTGTGTGTGTGTGTGTGTGTGTGTGTGTGTGTGTGTGTGTGCGCGCGCGTGTCTATGTGTTTATCTGTGTCTTTTTGTGTAGTAAGAAAAACACTAGGTAGAGATGCACACAAATGTGTATTAATAATCTATCCGGCAGAACTTACTATTGTTGAAGGGAGCAAAAACTGATAAGTAGTTAATTCATTACAAGTGGCCAAATCACTAGGGTTGCCATCTTTGCAAATGCCCAAACTGGCACATTGTTAAAGAAATGCGAGATTTTGTAGGACAAGTTATAGAGACAATTAGTACAAAGACGTGAATATCACTTTTTTGCCAAAATGAAAACTCACTCAGGCAGAATTTGAGCAGTTTGTATTGTTTTATATCACATAAAGGAGTTTCAGCTTCAATAATTGTTGTATGCAGCTATAACAGTAAATCTGTGTAATACTTTTCTAGTAAACTCTCATGACATATGTCATGAAAGGAGATACTGCCAGCCCAGCTATCTGGAATTATGTAAATAATTATATGTCATTTGTGAATATCAACATGATTCATATGCTTGTGTTACAAATGTATTAGAACTGTATATCATATAAGATGATTTGTACAGACGTGTGCTAAAGAGGTATTTTACAAAGTGCTGTAGATTACAACAGAAATGTACATATCACTTATTTATTTATTGCATTTGTTTACCGGGAAGGTCCACTGGGCCTAGGTGAGCCCATTTTCAGTGGAGGCCCGGGGAGAAAAGCTCCACATGACATTAAACATGTTGAATATTACAATAAAGATAAAAAGCTAGTTACAGTTGCATACATAGCTAGAAGGCATGTATATATATATATATATATATATATATAAATACAGACATATAGTTACAGTTACATACATAGCTAGAAGGCAAATACATAAAAACACAGACATATAGTTACAGTTACATAGATAGCTAGAAGGCAAATACATAAAAACACAGACATATAGTTACAGTTGCATAGCTAGTTAGAAGGCAGTGCAGTGAACAATGTTAGGCATTGATTTAATTGTGATATTAGAACATGCAGAGTACCTACATATTGACCAGTTGAGTGGATAGAGGAGGGGTGAAGTGGGAGTGGCACAGTAGGGGAAGAAAGTGAGAGGGTTATTTTTGGCATGGGCATAACCAGCAGGAGGACAGGTGTTGTCTAAGAGCTTTTTTAAAGAGTGGAGGATAGGTGATGGAGGTTATTGTGGTTGGGAGGGTATTCCAAAGTTTGAAAACAGTGAAGGAATAGAGCATTTCACCGGCTGGGAGGTGGGGCTTGTCTTCCTTAAGCAGTGTTTTATTTTCTGATCTAAGAGGTCTATTTGGTTGGTACAATGATAGTAAGGAGGAGAGAGAGGGACATGCTGTGGGTTTATATATCATTATATGTGCAGTAGTTAAGTGCGGTGGTGGTGCTGCAGTAGCGTTGTCGCCTCACAGTAAGACGCTGTCTGGTTCGATTCTCAGCTAGAGTGTCTTCTGCATGGAGACATGCGTGAATGGGCGTACCTTCGTTGAAGGTTGTGCATTAGGGCTGGTAACTCGACACGTAAAAATCAACTACCAATCATTAGCGGACTGGAGTTCCGCTGTGGCGACCCCTAACCGGGAAAAGCCGAAAGACACAACAACAACAACAAAAAAGTTAAGTGCAGGTAGTTGAGATAGAGTGGTAGCTCTAGCCAGTTTAGTTGTTGTAGTGAGGAACAGTAGTGAGATGAGGATCTAGCATTGGATGCAAATCTGGCGCTTTATTGTGACATGAGTTGAGCTTTGTTTTAAGTGATGAGTGGATGTTAGTGAGTATGGGGGCACCATATAGCAAGGATGGAAGTAGAAAGGCTGAGGCTAGAGTGTTTTTAGCAGTGTTATTGAGGTAATAGCTAGGTCTATAAAGGGTGCCCAGTTTCTGATGTGTTTTTTTTTTTGTTATTGAGTATGTGAAGATCAAATGTTAGGGTTTCGTCAGTAATGACTCCTAGCAGTTTAGTACTGGAGACTACTTCAATGGTGGTATTGTTTTGGGATTGGATATAGCATTCAGTTCTATTTAGAGAGGTTGATTTATTGGGAGGGAATAGGATCAGTTTAGTCTTGTTTGAGTGGAGAGCTAGGTGATTGTATGACATCCATTTTTCAGTGGATGTGAAGGCATTTTATGTTAGTAGTTGCAACTCTGAAGAGGTTAGCAGTGCAGATGATTGTTGAATCATCTGCATATTGGATCACAGTGCCATGTATAAGGGAGTTTATGGAAATTATTAATGAATATATTGAATAGAAAGGGGCCTAGTATGGAGCCTTGGGGGACACCTGTGGAGATGCTGAGGAAGGGGGAACAGGATAGCTGCCATTTAGTTGATTGATATCTTCCAGAGAGGTAGTTTGATAACCAATTTAGGGTTGGGGGTGCAAGACCTAGATTGTTGAGTTTAGAGAGTAAAAGGGACTGTGATATGGTATCAAAAGCTTTTGAAAGGTCAAGGAATAGTGTGGAGATGATTAGATTGGAATCACGTGCTCAATTTACCATAGCCATAAAGGAGATGAGAGCTGTGTTGGTGCTATGGCCTGGTCTAAAACCATGTTGGGTTGGGTTGAGAAGTTGGTTATTAATGAAATGGTTGAGAAGTTGGGTATGGACAAACTTGCCTAATATTTTTGAAATGGGAGAGAGAATAACTATGGGCCGAAAGTTGGAAATGTCTGCATTTTTGCCACGTTTGTGCAGAGGAAGAATGTAGGCTTTCTTCCAGATATTAGGTATGTGGGATTCTTGGATTGATCTGTTGATGAGTATACTAATGGGGTAAGCGATGGAGCATGCAGATATTTTTAGGAATTCAGCGGGTAAGTTGTCAGGAGCAGAGGTGCAAGGTCTAAGTTTTAAAGGAGTTCCTTTATGGTGCATGTGGGTATGAAAGAGAAAGAAAAATGTGGTAGAGAGGGAGATTTAGGATGAGTAGAATGTTGGTCTGATGAGTTTGGGTTAGAAGGAGGGGAAAGTGGTGGTCAGCTTGGCAATAGTGTCAATGAAATAAGAGTTAAAGAGAGAGGCTATATCAGTGGGGATTTTATCAGGGTATGGGCAAGAATTGATGTTAGAGCCTGGGTATATAAGGGAATTTATTGCCCCCCAGAATTTTTGTGGGTTTAGCTTATGCTGGTCCTGCAGTTTATGGAAGTATTCCTTTTTGTTTTTGGTTACCTGCCATTTGGCCTGATTACGTAGTTGTTTGTATAGAGTGAGATCAGCTGGGTTTTTATATTTTTGCCATGATTTCCAAGCTTTGTTTCTAGTGGACATGATTTGTTTTGTGGCTTTGGTGAGCCAAGTGGAATGATTAGTCTTGACTCTTTTAGTCATGGTGGTGCTACCTTATCTAAGATTTTAAGAAATGTCGTATTGAATAATTCAACTGCATCATGAAGAGGAATAATTTGTAATGGTGCCTAGTTGGTATGCTGTAAAATTTAATTTGGGCATTTCTGGAGAGAATTAGGATAGGTCTCTAGTTTGTTTTAATTGGTGGTTACTAATAGTTGTGGAAGTTTTACGTATAGTGAAGGCTGGGTCGCTGATGCTGTTTGGTAATGTTCCAAAGTTGGAGATCTTATTTGGGTCAGATACGAGGATCCAATCTAAGATCGAGCCTTGGTTCGATTTGGTATTTGGCCTAGTTATATCAGAGATAAGCTGAGTGTAGTTGAATAGGTTGATGTTAGTTTGGAGGTTTTGGTTAGATGATATCTAACCAATCAATGTTTACATCCCCTAGAATGATTGTTTCATTTTGAATATGTTTGGATGACCAAGCTAGAATATCCTTTAGAATGGGAATGTTGTTACCTGGGGGAATGTATAACACTATGATTCAGAGGGTTTTATAATTATTTAGTTTTAGGAGGGTTACTAAAAGTTCTGCTGAGGAGAACTGTGGTATGGGTTTAGTGAAAGCGACTATTGTGTCGATATTTGGGTATATGAAGGTGACACCACCACCTTTTCTATGTGGTCTGTTGCTCCTGAGGCATGTATAGTTGGGGGGGTAAGAATTCTGTGTCGTTGATGAATGGTTTAAGCCAAGTCTTGGTTATGGCAGTGAAATCTGGTTTGTTTTGGTGTAACCATGCATGGAAGTGGGGAATTTTATTTCTGATGCTTTGCAGGTTTATGATAGTGAAGTTTAAGGTTTTTATGGAGTTGGGTTGGTTATGGAGTTTAGACTGTGGCCCTGGGATTGGGTGTATGTCTCCACATATTATTAGGTTAGAAAGGGTGCTTTGATTTATAGGATATTGTTTTTTTTTAGTTTTATGGTGGTAGTCTAGTTTAGGATAATTATAGTGGGCTTTGTGTAGATGCAGGATCTTTACTTTAGCTTGTAGAATTATGTCTGGAGAAAATAAGGTAGAACTTATTGTGGAATAGCTCGGAAGAGTCTGTGTGTGCATGGATGTTGAGTGTAATAGTTTGAAAGGTATGAGGGTTGTATAATATGATGTAAGGTGGAGGAATAGGTAGAGATGGAAGAAGATAGTTAGGAATATAATATTAGTGTAGAGAGGCATAGTGTTAGAGTGGTATACCAAGAAGGGAGATAAAGTTATAGGAGTGGAAAGAGTGAGTTAAAGATTAAGTTTAGAGATGTGTAGAGAGTTTGGAGGTAGGGAAACAGGTGGTGAGGTATAGGTGTGGTCATTTGGTAGGGAGGAGGCGGAAGAGTAAGCTGAGAAAGAAAGTGGTAGGATAGAGAGGATATTTGTGTAGCAGTATTTATTAACAGAGACAGTGTTGGAAGGAGTTGAGGGAGGAGCAAGTAGGGATAGGAGTATATAAGGAGATTAGACAGGTGAAGGTAGGTGTGTTAAGGGAGGTGACTGGGTTTAGTAGGGGTGTGGTAGTTTGTGTAGAGGGTGGGTGGGGGTGGAGATAGCCAATCAATGGAGGTGAATGTAGGGGGTGTGGTTTAGTTAGGTATAAGTGTAGTGAAAGTGGAGGGGTGGGGTGGGTGGGAATGGTGGTAGGGTAGGGGAGTGGAGTGAGCCCGAGCATAGCGAGGGCGAACAGAGCAGGTTATGCCAAGAAAGGTAAGAACCTGTGCTAGAAAAACTATCTTAAACTTATGAAACTAAGACATGGGACAGAGGGAGAATTCTTTAGAAGGTCAGAATGCTTGTGTATTTAAAGGTTAAGGAGGTAAAAATAATATCTAGTAGGGGTTAAAGGCAGCTACATGAGAAAGAAGGTGTTATATATGGCTTAGTTTAAGTAGTGTAATGGGGAGGGCTGGCAAGATGTGAGCAGGTAAGCTGTGCTTGCCATTAGTTGCACAAATACAGTAATTGTGGTAGTAAAACAGGTTATTCCCACTATTTTACTTTAAATAATGTGCATAGGTTCAAGAGGTACATACACTTTTAGTGAACAAGAGAACAGAGCTTGAGCAAATTCTCATAGAGTGCACCTTTCCTTCTTCTTGAATGATAGTGGCATTGGCCAAGTAGGGTTATTTCTTCAGAGTCGGGCACCCATTAGGATGAAAGGCAAAACTTTTACTGAACAAGAGAATAGAGCTTGAGCAAATTCTCACAGAGTGCACCTTTCCTTCTGCTTGAATTACAGTGGCGTTGGCCAAGTAGGGTTGTTTCTTCAGAGTCGGGGCACCTATTAGGATGAAAGGCAAAACTTTTAGTGAACAAGAGAATAGAGCTTGAGCAAATTCTCGCAGAGTGCACCTTTCCTTCTGCTTGAATTACAGTGGCATTGGCCAAGTAGGGTTGTTTCTTCAGAGTCGGGGCACCCATTAGGATGAAAGTCAAATCTTTTAGTGACAAAGAGAATAGAGCTTGAGCAAATTCTCACAGAGTGCACCTTTCCTACTACTTGAATTACAGTGGCGTTGGCCAGGTAGGGTTGTTTCTTCAGAGACGGGGCACCTGTTAGGATGAAAGGCAAAACTTTTAGTGAACAAGAGAATAGAGCTTGAGCAAATTATCACAGAGTGCACCTTTCCTTCTGCTTGAATTACAGTGGCATTGGCCAAGTAGGGTTGTTTCTTCAGAGCCAGGGCACCCGTTAGGATGAAAGGCAAAATGTTTAGTGAACAAGAGAATAGAGCTTGAGCAAATTCTCGCAGAGTGCACCTTTCCTTCTACTTGAATTACAGTGGCGTTGGCCAAGTAGGGTTGTTTCTTCAGAGTCAGGGCACCCGTTAGGATGAAAGGCAAATTTTTTAGTGAACAAGAGAATAGAGCTTGAGCTTGTAACTGTTTAGATGTGTATATTTTAGCAATGGAAACTGAAACACAAGAGGTTAACTTCAGAAAAATAGCTGAAATTAAATGACTTTATGGCCATGTAATAAAAGGATGTTACCTTTCAGTTTCAGTGCAGTAACAGACACAATGTCTAGAACTAAAAGTTTTCTGCATTGTCTTGGAAGTGTTTTATTGTTTTATGACTTCCAGGATCTGTCTTTGATCTAAGAAAAGCCCTTGTCTATGTATTTTCACAGGTAGATGCTAAATGCTACCAGCTGCATTGGGGGAGTTTATCTGGGATAGAGTCAGATGACAAGAAATGATGTAATTCTGCAAGCTATCCCAGCAGTAATATTTGAGATATTAATTTAATTACTCTCTGAGAGAGAGAGAGAGAGAGAGAGAGAGAGAGTATTCTGTATTTTGCCTTTGACCTGACAACATCAAGATCCACTCACCACATCTGCCTTGTTTGCTCTGAAGTAAGTTATTAGGGTACAGTAATTCTCTTAGATACAGTCAGGAAAATAGCAAAGCTTACCTTAGATGTTTTTCTTTATTTATTCAAGACTGTCCTGCAATGTTGTTTTAAAATATCCTACGATTTTGAACTTTGTTGCAACTGTAAGTATATACTATTTTCTTGTTCTTTGATTATTTATTATTAAATATATTTAAACATTTCAATGTGTCTGATCTGTGTAGAGAATATTTATGTTCTGAGAGTACTTGCATATTTATTTGGTGACACTGTGTGGGCTACTCCTAATAGCATTGCTCTTGATCAAACTACCATTTGTATTGATAGTAACATTACACAGTAAGATTGGAACCCTTTGTTAAGGTCCTTAAAGTAGCTGATAAGGCGTGACTCTTGGCAGGAGAATCTACCTTATAGTCTGGGCAGAAGGAGGTATAGCTACTAAACCTGTACCAGCCTTTCCCGTGTGTGTGTGTGTGTGTGTGTGTGTGTGTGTGTGTGTGTGTGTGTGTGTGTGTGTGTGTGTGTGTGTGTGTGTGTGTGTGTGTGTGTCTGCGTGTGTGCGTGTGCGTGTGTGTGTGTGTGTGTGTGTGTGCATCTCAGACCTCAAAGAGTATGTGTGTCAGCTACTTGGGCAATGACATGAAATACTGGTTGGACAGAGAGAGTATTGAAGGTCTTGGCTTGGCCATTCAGCTGAGATCTCAACTCTATAGCTGTGCCAGTGGGGAGTCTTATTGGGGATCTGGAGAATGAGGGAGAAAGCAGCCCCAAACAGACTGTGGTCTCTGTGTGCTCTTAAGGGAAATTACACTTGATGCAGAGAGCTGCATCTGGAAATACTGTGTGTGAACCTGTCATCCTCCAAATGTATGCCCCCCCCCCCCACTGGTACTAGTGGTGAAGATCAAGGCTAGTTGATTACTGGACTAGTGGTGGGGAGTTACATATATTGGTTGGCAGTGGTGGGATATCCACATATTAGGATTCAGTGGTGTGGATATTTAATTCCTGTAGCCTGTAAACAGTGGTCACAGAAGGAGGTATTTGCACTCTCAATCAGCCACATAGCGAACATTCAGAGTTTCACATCACAATAGTTTTATTTATTTTTTGTTAACTTAGTTAGTCAGGGAGAGCAGGCAAGGATGTCAGCAGAGGAGTATGGCAAGCTGACAAGGAGCCAGTTGGCTGAGATGTGCCAAGACAAAGGACTGCTGCATGCCAACCTGACTAAAGCAGAGATGATTGCAGCCTTAGTCACAGCTGCATCACAGACCAGCAGCCAGGAGGACAACCAAACTGGCTTTGCGGATGCACAACTCTCAGAAAATGGACAGTTCAAACTTTCCACAAAGGTCTTAAAAATCCATATGGAGTTAAAGAGAATTGAACTGGAGGCCAAACTGTTAGAACTAGAATCATCAGAGAAATTGTGGCAGGAGAAACAAATGGAGTTAGAATCAGCAGAGAGACTGAGACATCTGGAGGCTGAAGAAAATGAGAGGAAGAGGCAACATGAAAAGGAGATGCTGACTCTTCACCAGGGTCATGAAGGTAATGGAGAAGGGAGCAACTGAATCCCAGAAGCAACAAAGGTCAGTAAATGTCTTCCCCAATTTACAGAGGGTGATTAACCCCCTTACTGCATGTTAAAGCTGTAACTGCTATTTCTAAATTGTTTGATACCAATTAGATTAAATTATAATACTGTTAAAAATTGTTTATATTAGAGTGTTTTCAGTTAACACCTGAAGCTTATAGGAAAATTTTTGAGAGCATAAATGCAAGGCAGATGAAAGTGTGTGTGAATATATTGCTGAGTGAAGCACATATTTTCATAAATGGGTAAGTGGGTGTCAGGTCACCACGTCTGAAGGGCTGGCAGACCTTTTGGTGAGGGAACAAGTCCTTAGCACATTGCCTGAGGACATGAGAATCTGGTTGGCAGATAGGGAATGCAGGACCACAGATGAGTTGGGGGAAAAAGGGAGACATATACCAAGCAAGCAGGGCAACACTGCACAGGAAAGGGATACCCAGTGATGCACGTGAGTCCAAGGGAACCCATGGTGGGTTGCCTAAGCCACCGCAACAGAGTGCACCAATAGCAGGGGAAGCCACTAGTTCAGGTACATGGCCAGAAGCAATGGTTAAGAAGGAACACTACTTGCTTGGGCAGTCTACTTCAGTCAGATCTTTAGGAATGACACTATTCCAAATACCTTTGGCTAGAGTTCACCTTGACTGGAAGGGTGGAAAAGGAAGCAAGTAAGTAGGTGTGTTTGAGGAGATCCCTGCAGATGTCCTGATAGGGAATGATTTTGATATTGCAGTACCTTGTGTGCATGCAGTGACATACAGTCAGGCTTGGAGACAAGCATGCGGGTCTGGTAGCCTGGGGGGGGGGGTCACAGACAGATCACAGACTTGAAGCCAGGACTGGTGTGGTGGTTACTTCAGGGAGGTAGCTACCCTGTAGCAATGAGACTGAAGGTAAGCCACAGCTGCTTGTGGGTACTGATCTCCCCTTGGACAGAGTGACTGCAAGGGCAGAGGTGAGTAACAGTACCCATGCTGACAGTGAGGCACCACTGTTAGAGAATACCAGACTTTCTATGGAAGGGGAGCTGTGAAGGGTTACAAAGAGAAGGTTGAGACAGGCTCAGTTCTCAGGACCCACATTACAAGGCCTGAGGGAGGTAGCTAGTGAGGCACCTGATCCACAAGGAAAGGGGGAAGCTGTATACTGGGACAAAGGGTTACTGTATAGAGAGTGGACCCCTGAGGGAGGGCTGGAGGGTGAGAGAATACAGCAGCTGGTAGTGCCACAGCCTACCATCTGGCACTTCTAGCAATAGCCCATGACATTACTCCCTTTGCAGGTCATATGGCCATAAAGCATACAAAGAAATATATTATGCAGAACTTTTATTGGCCTGGGATTTATAGGGATGAAACAGGGTACTGCAGGACCTGTGAGCAGTGCCAAAAAGTAGGCAAGACTAGAGACAAGGTCAAGGCTCCCTTGATGCATTTGCCTGTGATTGAGGAGCCATTTCAGAGGGTAGCTATGGATATTGTGGGGCCTCTGAGTACTCCAAGTGCCACAGGGAAAAAGTATATCCTAGTGGCAAAAAGGGTGGCAAATGCTTTGTTAGAGATTTTTCAGCAGGGTAGGTTTCCCAAAAGAACTGCTGATTGACAGAGGTGCCAATTTCATATCAGACCTGATGGCTTGTCTCTGGAAGCATTGTGGGGTGAAGAACCTAAAGACCACCCCCTACATCCCCAGACTAATGGTCTGGTTGAGAGGTTAAACTCTACACTAAAGACCATGCTATGGGCATTTGCAGACCAGTTTCAGAGGGAGTGGGAAAAAATATTTGCTCCATCTGTTGTTTGCTTACAGGGAGGTACCCCAGGAATCCACAGGCTTTTCACCCTTTGAGTTGCTGTATGGGCATAGAGTGAGGGGACCTCTAGATTTATGAGTGTGAATCCCACAAGGAGTCTGTTGAGGCATATGTCCTAAACCTCAGGACAAGGCTCAGGGAACTCATGGGCTTGTAACCATGAAAAGATGCAGTGCATAGACCAAATGAAACTAATAACCAAAAAAAAAAACTATGCACGGTCAGGAAGACAGCAATAAAATTTATTGCAGAAATAATTGAGCGCTTTCATCCTTCCCTCAGGGTACTTCATCAGAACGTGGCAGAAGCCCAACAGCAGAAAAAGGTCTGGTATGACAGGAATGCTGGAGCTAAAGAGTATGCTGTGGGGCAGGAGGTTATGGTTCTCATTCCTGTCAGACACAACAAGCTGCAGGCAGCCTTGAAGGGACCCTTCAAAGTGGTAAGGAAGGTCAGTGATGTTAGCTACATGGTAGAAATTCTAGGCAGAAGGCAGGGGCACAAACTGTACCATGTGAACACGATGAAACCTTATCACACTAGGGAGGCCCTGGTGCTAAGTATTTACGGTGGATGGCAAAAGGAGTCAGAGGGAGATCTGGTGACTGATCTCCTCAGTGAGGCTTGGACTGTCACCTCAATGGAAGGGGCAGCAATGTCCCAGCAGTTATCCCCTACCCAGGTTCATGAAATCCAAGCAGTGTTACAGGCGGTTGGGGGAATGTTCACTGGGAAACCAGGGTGCACCCACCTGGTGCAGTACCATGTGGATACAGGACACCAAAGGCCTATTAAGCAGGCCCCTTATAGGGTGCATGAGGGAGTCAGACTCTGAAGGATGAGCTGCAGGAAATGTTGGAACTAGCAGTAATCCAGGAGTCCAGCAATCCCTGGGCCTCACCAGTGGTGCTAGTGCCAATGAAGAATGGCAGCACCAAGTTCTGTGTGGACTGCAGGAAATTAAAGTCACACAGAGTCAGATGCTTAACCCATTGTAGCACAGATGAAGCCCTAGAGCAGCTGGGTGGGGCTAAGTATCTTACCACTATTGATCTTACCAAGGGTTAGTGGTAGGTGCCCTTGACTCCCAATGCTAGAGACAGGTCATCCGTTGTGACTACTTTTGGCTTGTATGAGTTCTCAAAGACACCCTTTGGGATGAAAAATGCCCTAGCAACTTTCCAGAGGCTGGTAGATCATATCCTAGCAGGAGTAGGAGATTTCACCCTTGCTTACCTGGATGATATTGCCATCTACAGCCATTCCTGGCAAGAACAGCTTCAGCATGTCAGGGAAGTGCTGGGCAGACTACAGAGGGCAGGGTTGACCACTAAGCCCAGTAAATGTCAGGTGGGTATGACAGAAGTCTCCTACCTGGGACATAGAGTGGCGAGTGGTAACATCAGGCCAGAACCTGCCAAAGTGGAAGCCATTCAGGCATGGCCTGCCCCTGTTACTAAAAAGCAGGTGGGGGCATTTTTAGGGACAGCAGGATACTACAGAAAGTTTGTCCCCAATTATAGTACCATAGTTGCTTCTCTCACAGACCTGACAAGGAAAAACAGGCCAGATAAGATAGTGTGGACCCCAGCAAGTGAGCAGGCATTCCAGAAGCTTAAAAGAGCTTTGGGAGGACCCCCTGTGTTAGCCAGTTCAGATTACAACAAATAATTTGTTGTTCAGGTGGATGCTTCAAACCATGGGGTGGGGGCTATACTCAGCCAGGTTTCCTCTGAGGTAGAAGAGCACCCAGTGGTTTATCTCAGTCATAGGCTCCAAACTAGAGAGGAATGCTATGCAGCTGTAGAAAAGGAATGTCTAGTCATAGTGTGGGCACTGCAGAAACTTCAGCCTTATCTGTATGAAAGGAAATTCACTGTAGTTACAGACCATAATCCCTTAACATGGCTACATCGAGACAGCCAGCAAAATGCCAAGCTACTATGGTGGAGCCTAGGGTTGCAGGCATATGATATGACACTGCAGCACTGGAGTTCGGTTAGCAATACCAATGCAGCTGGGATCTCCAGAAAGGGAATGGTGTAATGTATTCCCAGATAGGCTCATCCCTGTCAAGCAGCATTTCTCAAGGGTCACTTGAAAAACTAGCTTGAGTCTTTTGGGGGGGGGGTGTCACAAAAGGAGATACTGCTAGCCCAGCTATCTGGCATTTTGTAAATAATTATATGTCATTTGTGAATATCAACATGATTCATATGTTTGTGTGACAAATGCATTAGAACTGTATGTCATATAAGATGGTTTGTACAGACGTATGCTGAAGAGGTATTTTACAAAGTGCTGTTTAAAGATGTAACCACAGCATGCCCCTACTGGATTAGAACAGAAATGTACCTGCACTATTGTAACTGTTTAGATGTATATATTTTAATAATGGAAACTGGATCACAACAGTTTAACTTCAGAAAAATAGCTGAAATTAAATTACCTTATGGCCATGTAATAAAAGGATGTTATCTTTCAGTTTCAGTGCAGTAACAGACACAATGTCTAGAACTAAAAGTTTTCTGCATTGTCTTGGAAGTGGTTTATTGTTTTATGACTTCCAGGATCTGCCTTAGATCTAAGAAAAGCCCTTGTCTATGTATTGACCGGTAGATGCTAAATGCTACCAGCTGCATCAGTGGTGACACTGCGTGGGCCACTCTTAATAGCCTTGCTCTTGGTCAAATTACCATTTGTATTGTTAGTAACATTACACAGTAAGATTGGACACCCTTTGTTAAGGGCCTTAAAGTAGCTGATAAGTAGTGACTGGTGGCAGAAGAATCTACCTTATAGTCTGGGCAGAAGGGGACATAGCTAGTAAACCTGTGCCAGCCTTTCCCGTGTGTGTGTGTGTGTGTGTGTGTGTGTGTGTGTGTGTGTGTGTGTGTGTGTGTGTGTGTGTGTGTGTGTGTGTGTGTGTGTGTGTGTGTGTGTGTGTGTGTGTGTGTGTGTATAACTCAAACCTCAAAGAGTGTGTGTGTCAGCTACATGGGCAGGGACGCTAAACACTGGTGGGACAGAGAGAGTGTTGGAGGTCCTGGCTTGGCCACTCAGCTGAGATGCCAACTCTATAGCTGTGCCAGTGGGGAGTCTTACTGGTGACCTGGAGAAAGAGGGAGAAACCAGCCCTGGACTGACTGTGGTCTCTGTGTGCTCAAGGGAAATTGCACTTGATGCAGAGAGCTGCATCTGGAAATACTGTGTGTGTACTTGTCATCCTCCCAATGTACATCCCCCACGAGTACTATTAGTGAGGACTGAGGCTCCTTGATTACTGTTGCCACTGATGGGGAATCACAGCACATGCCAATTTCTATGTTTTTTGCAGGACACAAGTACCAAGATACAGATTTTCCTAAGTAAAGTGAGACATGTGATAACCCTAGATCTCACGTTCAGTTTATTCAGAAAATTGTAAGGTTGTGATCAATGTTTATAATGTAAACATTTCTGCCATTCGAAATTAGAGAATGTAATTTTATATATATATATATATATATATATATATATATATATATATATATATATATATATATCTACAGTGGATATAAAAAGTGTACACACCCCTGTTAAAATGCCAGGTTTTGTGATATAAAAAAATTACACCACACTAAATCATTTCAAACCTTTTCCCACCTTTAATGTGACCTATAACCTGTGCAATTCAATTGAAAAACAAACAAATCTATAAGGGGAAAAATATAAAAAATAAAAAACATACAATAAGCTGGTTGCATAATTGTGCACACCCCTAAACTAATACTTTGTCGAAGCAGCTTTTGGTTTAATTACAGCATTCTGTCTTCTTGGGTAGGAGTTTATCAGCATGGCACATCTTGACATGGAAATATTTGTCTACTCTTCCTTGCAAAACCTCTCCAAATCTGTCAGATTCTGAGGGCATCTATTGTGCACAGCCCTGTTCAGGTTACCCCAGAAATTTTCTATTGGATTTAGGTCTGGGCTCTGGCTGGGCCATTCCAAAACTTTAATTTTCTTCTGGTGAAGCCATTCTTTTGTTGATTTGGATGTGTGCTTGGGGTCATTGTCATGTTGAAATGTGAAATTCCTCTTCATCTTCAGCTTTCTAGCAGACGCCTGAAGGTTTTGGGCCAAAAGTGACTGGTATTTGGAGCTGTTCATAATTCCCTGCAGCTTGACTGAAGCCCCAGTTCCAGCTTAAGAAAAGCAACCCCAAAGCATGATACTGCCACCACCATGCTTTACCGTGGGGATGGTATTCTTTTGGTGATGTGAACTGTTGTTTTTGTACCAAACTTACCTTTTGGAATTGTGACCAAAAATTTCAACCTTGGTCTCATCAGACCATAACACATTTTCCCACATCATTTTGGGAGGCTTGATGTATTGTTTTGCAAATTTTAGCTGGGCCTGGATGTTTTTCTGTATAAGAAAAGGCTTCCATCTTGCAACCCTACCCCATAGCCCGGACATATGGAGAATATGGGAGATTGTTGTCACATGAAGTACACAACCAGTACTTGCCAGAAATTCCTGCATCTCCGTTACTGTTGCTGTAGGTCTCTTGGCAGCCTCCCTGTCCAATTTTGTCTTGTCTTTTCATCAGTTTTGGAGGGACGGCCAGTTCTTTGCTACGTCACAGTTGTCCCATATTTTCTCCACTTTTTGATGACTGTCTTCACTGTGTTCCATAGTATATCCAATGCTGTGGAAATGTTTTGTACCCTTTTCCTGACTGATACCTTTCAACAATGAGATCCCTTTGATGCTTTATAAGGTCTCTGCGAACCATGGGTTTTGCTGTAGCAGGCAACTGACTAAATGTCAGGAAAATCCTACTAGGACAGCTGAACTTTATTTGGGGTTAATCAGAGTCTCTTTAATTGATGGCAGATGTTTACCCAAGAAGACTGAATGCTGTTATTAAATCAAAAGGTGCTTCAACAAAGTATTAGTTTAAGGGTGTGCACACTTATGCAACCAGCTTATTGTATGTTTTTTTATTTATTTATATTTTCCCCTAACAGATTTGTTTGTTTTTTAATTGAATTGTACAGGTTATAGGTCACATTAAAGGTGGGAAAAGTTTTGAAATGATGGCATTTTAACAGGGGTGTGTACACTTTTTATATCCACTGTATGCGTGTGTGTTTGTGTGTGTGTGTGTGTGTGTGTGTGTGTGTGTGTGTGTGTGTGTGTGTGTGTGTGTGTGTGTGTATTGGTCTACTTCAGAATGTCGACCTTTCAGAATGCTGACTTTCATATGGCCGACATCATATGATCGACATTCCGAAAGACTGACATCCTGAAATAGCACCATTTATCCACCTGTAAACACAGTAAAACTGTTATTAACTACTCTATCTCCCTGCATTTTATACTTATTTTCAGCTAAGAAAGTTTTAACACTTTAATATATATATATATATATATATATATATATATATATATATATATATGGTTTCACTTCAGAATCCTGAAATATCACAATCCTGAATTTCAGAAAACTTCATAATCTGGAAGCTCAAAATCCTGAAAATTCAAAATCCTGAAAACTCAAAATCCTGAATCCCAAAACACTGAAAACACATAGGATACATATACTGACTATATAGAACACAAATCAGATTACATTCCACCAAATATAAGCAGGGGGGCAAACCCCCCTGCACCACCCACACCCCCTGCTACTAAAATATTCTCACTCCGAGATTGCACTACAATGCAGGAAAGGAGAATCTCCCTGTCAAAGGAAAAAAACTTCAAAGACCAATACACGTAAGGTTCAGTTAAGGCACTTTTAATTGACTTGCCGCAAGGAGACAAAAACATGCAAATACAAGGATTTGTCTAACTACTAACAGGAAGTACGTTCATTCTTATACTATTTTACAAGACATGGCCTTTTAAGCTGACATAATCAAGCACAACTTTCAGTATTGTTCTACAGCAGATGTTACTCAGATTTTCTGCTGACATGACTAGATTTGTGAGAAACTTTTGAGAAAAACAACTTGGCCTTGGTGACCATTAATCTGTTTACAAGCGTCTATTGTACAGTGTTACGTTTCAAGGTACTTTTCTAATTCAGATACAAGCAAATGCTGATTGCAGTTCACATTTTCAAGCAGGCTTTGTACTAATTATCTGTAACTTCTACAGCTGTGTATTTTCTCATGGCACAGCGGAACTTCTTGTCTAAGTTTCATACAAGTAGTATTGTTCTATTCATTATTTTCTTAATGCAAGCAGAAATCACCTGCTTCTCAGTAAATTTCCAAGGCACAATCAAGATTTTAGCTAACAGTACAAGGTCAGAAAGCAACTGCAGTTAGTACAGATTTATGCAGTATGAAGTAGAATAAATGTGTTAACCCTTTTCAAGCTCTAAATGCACTAAGCATATTGCTAATACACACATTAATGCATATTTTTCTAACATTTCCCCCCTATTAATACTTTTATTCTACTTTCAAAATAAGCATAAACAGTTTGTTTTTTTCTCCTAACCTCTTCCACTCAGGATTTGCAGTTAAGGGAGTCATTCAGTTTAAACTTATGAAAGCATTTTTAGTCTTTTAACAGTTCTTCAAACTCAGTACTTTGATATAAGGTTTCAGAAACTGAAATGTCTATAAGGTCTTTAATCAGTCTTTTCATGCAGGGGATACCACAACAAACACATACTCCCAGTAGGCGCATATCTACACAAATGGTAATCAGGATGTTCATTAGCATGGTACCCCACCCTCCAAACCATTTCTGTAAAAAGTCCATCAGTGGGTTTGGGCCTGGTATGGTCATGGCCGACACTTGCTGAATTACCTCAAGATGATTGTCTATTTCATGTTTATGGTCAGGAATATATGAACAGCATTCTTCTTGGATTAAAGCACACGTACCACCTCTCGCCTCTAGGGTGAAGTCGAGAGGCATGCGGTTTTGGAGCACTACAGTTCTCATAGCATTCAGTTCATCAGTCACCAATTCGAGAGCAGAAAAAGTTGCGTTGCTCATTACTTCGAGACGTTTTGACAGTTTTCTCAGCTCCCAGATTGATTTCACTGCTCCATATGCTGGTAATATGCCTGCCCACGATATAACGCTATCACTCAAGTCCATGTGTGTCAGTCCTTTGCCTAGAGAGTGATGGTCTTTCCAACATGCATCGATTTGTTCCACTGGATTTACAGGGTTCTTGATGACTTCTTGGACATTTCAAATTTTTCCATGAGGCAAAACTGCAGTGTGTCATATGGCCGGAATCAGGTAACCCAAAAAACAACTGCCGGACCAATTATCAGGTAACCATTTGTATGCCTTTCTGCCACACACAAAATAACAATCCTCTACTTTAGTAGTAACCTTGCTATGAATATATACTCACCCTGCATGAAACATTTTTCTATCAATTGTAGACAGCTGTTTATAAAGAACAGAATTATGTTTTACTTCATCAAGTCTTTTGTGCATCAATCCAATAAATGAATCATAGTTTGTATTACAATAAAGATCTACTTTGTTACCTTTAGTGTAACATTTATAAGGAACAGTCACATTGCAATTGCTCCAACCCACCTGAACAGTATCATTTTTATAAAAACACACAGTTCCCTTTTGTGGAACAGACAAGTGCAATGCTATTTTATCTTGTACTGTAATGGTTGAGGTATCATAAATCAAGTTCTCCCAGGTCTCATTGACCCCTAGGAGGACTGTAGTCATTAATAACCCCCCGTATGCTGTTGGCAAAGCTGTGCAAATCCAGCAATTCGAAACACTGAAAGTCTCAGCATACACATATTTAATTGCCTGGTAAGTGTTAAAGTTTGGATGCCAGTTTATGAGTAATGCTTCACGTTTATTCAGTTCAGTCTGTGTGGCTGGGAAAAGAAAAGGCCACAACAAAAGGATTATTGTCACTAATACAGTTAACAGGATGGTTATGAAATACTTCTGAGGAAAGGGTTGTTCTGCATTCCTGTTTCTTCTGGACTCTATCATTTTTGCTCTTGGCATGTAACAAGATTTTTGTCCAGTTTAAAGTTTTTAACTAATTTACAGTGCGTCAGGTGGATCCAGGAGGCACGCTCCACAATTTTGACTGCAGTGGGTGTTGACAAAAGCACTTAATATGGACCTTCCCACTTCGGAGACACCCAATTCTTCTTCTTAACTATCTTCAGCCAGATCCACGCTCCAGGGGGCACTGCCACTTCTGATGGTCTGGTTCGTTCTTTATCTGAAACAGAATTTAACTGCAGCAAATGTTTAGAATTTAAGAGTTTTTGCATATACTCAGCTAATGTACTGTCAGCTTCCTGGTCTGCGGGCATGAGAGATTTCCACTGAGGTATATAGTAAGCCCTTCCAAAGAGCTTTTCAAAAGGAGTCAATCCTTTTGCATTTGGAACAGTTCTCATGCTCAACAGTGCCAGGGGCAGACAGTACACCCAGTTTCTCTGCATTTCTGTTATTAATTTTCTTAGCTTACTCTTTAAAATTCCATTATGCCTCTGTACTAGCCCTGCTGATTGTGGGTGATACGCACAATGATTTTTTAGAGAAATACCAAAATGTCTACTTAACTGCTGTATGGTCTGATTTATGAAGTGTGTGCCGTTGTCACTGTAGATCCTTGCCGGAATGCTGAATCTAGGGATGATTTCTTTAACAAGCACTTTGGCCACAGTCGTAGCATCTGGATTTTTAGTCAGAAAGGCTTCCACCCATCTGGAAAACATATCTACAATGACAAGACAATACTTCTTATTTTCACATTTATTCAACTCTATGAAATCCATACAGATAGTATGAAACAGATACGGTGGTGTAGGGAAACTTCTTTGCTTGGGCTTCAACGCCCCTTGTGCATGATGTTTATTACAGATGTGGCATAACAAACAAAATGTTTTAGAGTAGTTTGTAAATCCATACGTCGTGAACACTTGGTTCACCAGCTGTACCATCCCCCCTGTTGAGACATGGCACTGCCCATGGCTCAACAAAGCTGCATATCTAAACAAATTAGACGACAATATCAGTTTTCCTTCTTTAGAGATGTACAGCCCCTTTTCAAGAATTGCTCCTCGTTTTACCCATCTTTGTTTTTTAGTTTGCGTAGTAAGTGTTTGCATTGTCTTTAACATTTCTAAGTCTAAAATCTCAGAGGGTTGTAGTTCCTCATTCAAAACAAATACTTCTGAAGCTGCCTTTTTTGCAGCTGTATCAGCTCTCGCATTACCTTTTGAAATCCTGTCCTGTTGCTTGGTATGAGCTGTGCATTTACAAATAGCTACTTTCTGAGGTAACTGAATAGATTCTAAAAGATCTAAAATAAACTGTGCATGATTGATTGGTTTGCCAGTAGATGTTATCATTCCTCGATTTTTCCACTGTTGTGCAAAAACATGTACAGTAGAAAAAGCATACTGGCTGTCAGTAAAAATGTTCACACATTTACCCTTTGCTAAGGTACATGCCCGTGTCAAGGCAATCAATTCTGCTGCCAGTGCAGATAAACTATGTGGTAAAGATTTTGCTTCTATAATGTCTGTGTCAGAAACTACTGCATATCCTACCAGGTTCTGTCCTGCAGGACCCCTTTTGCATGAGCCGTCCACGTAGTATGTCACCTCGGCATCATCCAAGGGAACATCCGTAAGATCTTTTATAGGCAGTGTCTTTTGCTCAATCACCTGCAGGCAGCTGTGTGGTGTGCTATCTGCAGGGGTTGGGAGCAAGGTAGAAGGGTTCAAAGTCGTACATCGTTCAATTGTCATATGAAGTTGGCTCAACAATATAGTCATACAGGAAAGATGCCTAGCAGGGGAAAGATATGCTACCTTTTCTTGTAGTAAAATAGTCGCGACTGCATGAGGCACTCTCAATGTGAGAGGGTGGAACAACACTACTGAGGCCGAAGCCTGTACTGCCATTGCAGCTGCAACTACTGCTTGTACACAGTGAGGTAAAGACCGTGCCACTGGGTCCAGTTGTGATGAATAATAAGCAATAGGGCGTTGCTTGTCCCCATGCTGCTGTGTTATCATCTCCCTCTGTTAGTCTTGCACAATATCTTCTTTTTTTTCTGCATCTCTCTCATAACCTTCTGTTACTTTAATTCCACTACCACTAATGCTGACTTACTGTAACCTGGAACAACTGAATTGGCCATCTTACTGTCTCAACAACCTACTACCCTTCCCCTAATTCTTACCATCCCATTTTAATGACTTTGTTCTCTTATTCCTGCTACTCTTTACTTTGTGTGTCTTCCAACTACTTCTAAATCCTTTCTCCCTCTTCTCATACAAAAAAAAAAAAAAAAAAAAACATTTTTGTTATATGTTTTGTTACCTTAGTGCACATGTAATCATCTCATAATATTATTATGTTTTGTTACCTTAGAACACATGTAATCATCTCATAATATTATTGTAATTAACGTTTTAATGTACTATATCTGTTAGTTTTCTATGTGGAGCTTTTCTCCCCGGGCCTCTACTGAAAATGGACATATATCCAGCTAGACTAGCCTGGTCAACAAATGTAAAATAAAATAAATAAATAAATGTCATATAACCTTGCTTACAATCTACAGTTTGGAAAAAATGTTTATGATAGTTTGATAATCCCAAAACTAATGAGGACGCTATTAACTGTTTCAGTTTGCAGAAAGCAGATTCTGCTTCTGGTGTCCATTGTAATAAATCCTGTGCTGCCATAGGCTTTTTATAAATCAAGTTAGTTAACGGTGCAGATTCCAAGGCATAGTTTGGAATCCAACTCCAACAAAAATTAGTCGTACCCAGGAAGAACATCATTTCCTTCTTGGTAGTGGGTTTTGGTGCTTGCAAAATCGCTATTTTTCTGTCCTCATCTAATGTCCTACCTTCCTAGGATATTACATATCCTAGGTATTTAACTTGTTTTTCCAAAGCTGCAGTTTATTTTTAATTTATGTCCTTCAGTGGCTAAAAATTGTAATAGCGCTATGGTATCCTCTTTACAATCTTGCTGGGTGGGGGACGCCAGCAGGATATCATCAACATAAAGCAAAATCTGACTACCTCTTGGTGGGGTAAATCCCGCCAAGTTGCTTGCCATTTCTTGTGAGAATATTGTTGGACTTTCACAATACCCCTGTGGTAGTCGCGTATATGTATACCTTTTCCCCTGAAATGTGAATGCAAACCAATGCTGGCTGTCAGGGTGTATCGGTATCGAAAAGAATGCATTGCTGATATCTACCACAGAAAAATATTTCTGTTGAGGTTTTAAATCATTCAACAGTGTGTGTGGGTCTGGCACCGTAGATGCCCTTGGCATTACTGCGTCATTTACAGCTTGTAAATCTTGGACCATACGCCACTCTCCATTCGCTTTCTTAACAGGAAATAATGGTGTGTTACAAGGTGAATCAGGAGATTCCACCAGCACCCCTTCCTTAAGTAAAGCTGCTATAATAGGTTTGATTCTTACCTCTGCATCTTTTCTTAAGGGATACTGTCTCTTTTGTGG
This sequence comes from Protopterus annectens, assembly GCF_019279795.1. Lineage (NCBI taxonomy): Eukaryota > Metazoa > Chordata > Ceratodontiformes > Protopteridae > Protopterus > Protopterus annectens. Next base: position 766,459,309 of record NC_056725.1, read on the forward strand.
TCTAAATGCTGACTTTGGCGTAATAGTAACTGGTCCCGCTGTACGAATAAGTCCTACATCTGATTTTCCTGTTTACCAGAGATTTTCTGGTATATTCTGTAAGGCATTCTCTTCCTCCTTCAATAGGAGTGCCAATTAGATGTCCTTGCTAGACTGCAAGTGTTCAGCTGGGTGGGTCTGAGTTATCCAATTCAGCTTTTGCATTTGTATTCCCTGTTCTGACAGTTCTGACTCTGTCTGTTTTTCCCATCTCATGACTTTTTCTCCTAAGTCTACCCATTTTACATTCTTGTCCTTAGTTAAGCTAACATGTGGTAATCGATTAGATTTTTAGAGTACAAAGAACTCCTGGGGCAATGAACAGCTAGCTACACTGTTCCCTTCTGTGTCCCAGTACAGATTACGTAATATCAATCTGTTTGCACGATTTCTAAACAATTCTTGCTCATATTCCTTATCAGGTCCTGGTGTATTACAATAATACAGAGTACAGTGCAACAAATGCTGTTTATCAATGTCAAGGGAGGGGAACTTGCTGACGGCTATGTTCATCAACTCTTCAGTCACCGCCCCTGGGCCAGTCGTAACCAAGTCCTGGCTGTACCAATAAAACATTTCACCCTCCGATTGCACTGAAAAGGTATTAATTTGTTGCTGTGCTTCCATACCCTGCATAGTCGGAACTACTGCTATACCAAATAGCTGCATAAGGTCTCTGCCCAAGAGGTTTACTGGGCATTTTGCAGATACAACAATTTTGCTTTTCTGGGTCAATCCTGAAACAGGATCAGTTATCACAATATTATGGGAGAGGGGCTCCCGATACAGCTGTCCATTAGCTGCTTTCACTAATATGTAATCAGGTGACTCTGAGTTCTCTGGCATTTTGGAGAGATGTATCAGGGTCCATGATGCCCCTGAGTCACACAAGAATCTGACTTCCCTCCCTTCTACCAGGAGTGTAACTTCTGGTTTCGTGTCTGCTAAATAGAGCTCTAAGCTCAATAAAGCCAAATCCAATATTTTATTTTCTTCACTATCCGTGACTTCTTGCACTTCCTCTATTTCTTCTGTCACATTCTCTACTCCCTCTATCACATACTCATTTGTCCTTTCTCTGCTATCCCCTTCTAGTGATTCCTGACTATCATACAGTCAGTCCTCACCCTCCTTATTCTCCGTGGTTGCCTTCTTGTTTTTCTTGCAATCCCTTGCCAAGTGTCCCTTCTTACCGCATTTAAAACATTCACCCCTTTTCTTTTGCCCTTCAAAGTCCTCTGATCGTTGATCAGATTGTTTGTTTCCCTGGGCATTTCTCTTGCCCTTTTTCCCGGACTGTACTATATATACTTCTGCTCCATCTTCTACAGAAAATACTTGGGCTTTCTTTTCTTTTTGCTATTAAAATGCCTTTCGGCATGCCTAGCATATTCAAGCAATGATTGTAACCTGCTTGTACGATGATCTACCATGTGTTTTGTAATAAAGCTGCTTGTAGGTGCAATACTGCCTTTCAAAAATGCTTTCTTTAACTGCTGCTCGTATGGGGAATCATGTGTCTGATCTTCAGGAACCTGCATTCCACAATGGTTATTAAAACATTCTAATAGTCTGGCATAATATCGGTCAATAGCTTCACCTTCCTGTTGGATGCATTGATTAATGCAAGTCCAGTCTGCCCTAGGCTTCCATTTCTCAGAGATTCGGTCTGCAAGACCTTTCACTCTGTTGTCTAATTCTGTGCTGCTATGTGGGAGGGGCCTGAGCCTAATATCACGGGGATTCCAGTCGCCACTAATCATGTGCCAATCTGGTCCCACAATTTGTCTGACTACTTTTTCTAACTCTTCTCCATTTAAATTATAACTCAGCCTCATTCCTTGCAAATCTTCTAAGAACTTTCTAAAATTAACTTTTGGATGGGGAATTCCCTCAGTGGCTTTCCAGATGTCTTCCGGAGTCCAGGGTCTATACACTAGAATAGTTGGGTCCTGACCTTCTTGCCCTGCCTGAGGATTAGGCACTTCTATACGTGGGCATATTTCTTCTTCACTCATAAATCATGAATTCCTACCCATTTGATATAACTCAATGTCCCCTTTTGAATTTCCTGCCCGTGTTCGAGACCTGGTCTCGACGGGATCTCTAATAAACGGTTTCGCTTTCGTAGTGTCTCTACTTATAGTGACAGCAGGATATCGCAGGGGTGGACTAACTTGTTCACTTGCCTCATATTCTGGTAAGGGAGGTGGAGGGGCCGACGCTATTACTAAGTTATTGTCCTCCTTATCTAAAAACATTGCTTTTGAATTATTACTCTTTTATTCCCTTCGGTTTACTTCCTCAATCCACCTGTGTGCCTGAGGGATTCCTAATTGACGTTGCTTTTTTACCCGACCTCTAGAATCAGTTTTAAGCTGTTTGACAAGTTTGACAAGTGAGGATTTCTCTAGTTTACCATCAAATTCATACTTATTAACCCATTTTGAGTAGTATTTAATATTATCAGCACGCTGTGACTGCATGTATTTCGCGTCTTCGGTTAACGGCAGATTTTGGGACCTTTTTGTGCAATTATTACCCATTTTGTTCTACCCTTTTAATCATTACGTAACTCCTTATTTTTAACGTGGTACCACGGATGTTTTTATAGTCTCTTCAGAATGACTGCCTACCTGCTCTGTTTCCCTGATCTATGACAAGACAGTAATCTTTCTGTCCCTGACTTAAAAAATAAAGTCTTAACAGAACAAATGCAAATCTAGTCCCTGATCTAAAACAGAAAAAGAAGGTAGATTCACCTTACCTGAGCCTTCGTGATTGATCATCTGGTTCCAGTAAACCCGTCCTTCAGTCGCAGATCAGAAAGTGGCTGGCCTCTTTTGTACGACAATTCAGTCGGAGGGCTTTTCAAATAAGAAGAACTGATGTGGTTTCTTCCCCGTACGATTTCAAGCCACCTGGCCTGTCTGATCCGAGGCGAAGTGAGGGTTTCCGGTCTGGAGGACCAATCTGTCAAAGGAAAAAAACTTCAAAGACCAGTACACGTAAGGTTCAGTTAAGGCACTTTTAATTGACTTGCCGCAAGGAGACAAAAACATGCAAATACAAGGATTTGTCTAACAACTACTAACAGGAAGTATGTTCATTCTTAAAATATTTTACAAGACATGTCCTTCTAAGCTGACGTAATCAAGCACAACTTTCAGTATTGTTCTACAGCAGATGTTACACAGATTTTCTGCTGACATGACTAGATTTGTGAGAAACTTTTGAGAAAAACAACCTGGCCTTGGTGACCATTAATCCGTTTACAAGTGTCTATTGTACAGTGTTACATTTCAAGGTACTTTGCTAATTCAGATACAAGCAAATGCTGATTGCAGTTCATATTTTCAAGCAGGCTTTGTACTAATTATCTGTAACTTCTACAGCTGTGTATTTTCTCATGGCACAGCGGAACTTCTTGTCTAAGTTTCATACAAATAGTATTGTTCTGTTCATTATTTTCCTAACGCAAGCAGAAATCACCTGCTTCTCAGTAAATTTCCAAGGCACAAGCAAGATTTTAGCTAACAGTACAAGGTCAGAAAGCAACTGCAGTTTGTACAGATTGATGCAGTATGAAATAGAATAAATGTGTTAACCCTTTTCAAGCTCTAAATGCACTAAGCATATTGCTAATACACACATTAATACATATTTTTCTAACACTCCCAGTCCCGCATTGTAGCGGGATCTCTGCTATCATTTGTCAGCCTTTCCAATGTTCGCTTAGATGGTGATGGCCTTATGAGTTTCGAACATTTGACAGTACGAACAAATGAAGGGCTCCCATGCTTTCACCACCCAAGAAAATTATTTTCCTGTGCCCCTGTCGAGCAGAGCCACAGAAGTGATCCCCGGGGTGAATTTTCTATCTCCCATCCAATCATCAAGATTTTTCTTGAAGAGTGCTAATGAGGAGCTTTATTTGATATAGATAGGTAGTTTGTTCCAGAGTATGGGAAGTTTCTGGGACAGGACTCTATCCCTCCAGCATGTTCAGTTTATTGTGGTGACAAGGTTTAGGCCCCTAGAGGGTGTAGCTCAGAAGGATTGGGATTTCTTTAAGTGGAGCATGTCCAATAGCTCTGGGTTTGACATAGCTTTGTATGTTAGGCAGAGATCATCTCTGAGTAGGCGATATGTGACGGAGTAAAGCTGGAGTTTTTTTTTAGATGGTCTGCATAGAGCATCTGTTTGAGGCTGGTAATCCTCTTTGTGAGGTATTTCTGCAGCCTTTCCAGTTGTAGATGTCTTGTGAGGTACATACCAAAAGGGGCGTTGTACTCTATAATGGGTCTAATGAGTGATGAGTAGAGGGGAACAATGACCTCTTTTTTCCTGGATGAGAAACCTTTTGTGATGAGGTGTGCCATGCAGAAGGATTTCCTGACTACTGTGGCGATGTGATTATCAAAGAAGAGACTACTGTCCACCTGTGTCCCAAGGTCTCTTTCACTCTTCCGGTGTTAAGTAGACTACCGCCTATGTGGTAGTTCATGGGTACAGAGTTTTTACCAAAAGGGATGACAATGCACTTTTTGGCATTGAGCTTGAAGCCATGGCTTTGACACCAGGCATCTGTCTCAGTGAGGCCCTTTTGTAGGATGTCCACATCGTTAGGAGTTTTGATTATGGCTCCTAGTTTGCAGTCATCTGCAAATTTCATTAGCAAAGACCTTCTGTGTTAGCCTGTACTTCAGAGAAGTCGATACCAAACAGGAGAGGACCCAGGACTGAATCCTGTGGTACTCCACTTGTCACTGGTCTGAAGTTGGATTTGGAGTCTGCTACTTTCACAGTGTGGGTTCTGTCAGTGAGCCAGTTGGCAACCCATCTTGTGACATAGGGATTTATACATAGTTTAGTGAGTTTATCTATAATTCCAGAGTGGGGGATGGTGTTGAAAGCCTTGGCGAGATCTAGATAGGCTGTCTGAACCACCTTACCCTCATCTATGGCTTTGGTGACCGCTTCAAAGAAGTCCATCAGGTTTAGGAGACATGATCTGCCTTTTACAAACCCAAACTGGGTAGGGTCCAGAGTTTGGAGATTACCAATGTCATTGTTTATAAGTTCCATGATGATACGTTCCATAACCTTGCAGACCAGGCTCATCAGGCTAATGGGGTGGTAGTTCCTGGGGTCCGTGGTGGCTCCCCCTTTGTGGAGTGGGATAACCGTTGCTGTGCGCCATTCAGTGGGCACAAAGCTTGAGGTGAGGCTATGATTGAACATGGTACTTAGGTGGGGTGCCAGTTCATTCTGTAGTTCATGTAGAACGCAGCCTGGGATGTTGTCAGATCCCATGGATGCTGTGTTATTGGCTTTGGAGAGTGTGTTTTTTACCTGTGCAGCCATGATTACAGGAACTTTGCATTCTTCCAGTATAGAGATGGGCACTTTAGGGGATGAGATGGGGGTAATGTTAGCACTGAACCTATCTGCCAGGATGTTGGCAATATCAGTTGGTTCTGTATATTTAGTGCCATTGTGCTGTAACTCAGAGCAGATCTGAGTGTTGCCATTGAGATTCTTGACATAGCTATAGAATGCTTTGTGGTTGTCTTTAAAATCAGTGGTGATTTTGTTTTCGTAACTAGCTTTGGAGGATTTTATGACAGATCTCAGCTTCTTACTGAGACTGACCAGGGAGTTCCTCCAGTCATGGGATTTTGCTCTTTTTTGCAACAGTTTCTTTCTTCTGTTGTAGTTTGTTTATAGCAGGGGACCACCAGATTAGCTTCCTTTTTTTGGAGGATAGCATCTTGGTTCTGTTAGGGATTGCATGATCCATGCACTCGTGTAAGTGCTTATAAAGTACATTTGTATAGGATTCAGCAGTCGTACCTCTATTGTCTGTCAGCATGGGTGTCGTGAAGTTTGCCATTTCTGTTTTAAGAAGCGTGAAGTTGGCTTTGGAGAAATTTTTTACGGTGGTTTGCCTAATGGGAGGTGGGATGTGGATGTCTAGGGTGATTAGCTTGTGGTCAGATCTGACCAACGAGGAACTGACCTCTGGTGTGGAACACCGGTTGCCCATGTTGGTAATGACCAGGTCTAGGATATTGCTGCCCCTGGTGGGGGGTGTGGATAAGTTGATCCAAGGTGTTGGAATTTATGAATTCCAGAAAACGTTGAGCACAAGAGTTGGTACATGAGTAGTTTTCCCAGTTAATGTGGGGTAGTTGAAATCACCCATTATTAGGGTGTTAGGTTGTACCCTAATATTTTCCAGTGTATCAAGAAATGTGGAGTGGGAATCCTGGAGCATGGTAGGGATCTGTAGAAAGCTACAATTTGGATTGCGGTCTTGCCCAGAGTTAGTTGCACTTGGATAATCTGAGATGCATTATGCTGAGCAAATAGCCTGGAGGTGTGGATATCCTTAATGAATATGGACATGCCTCCACCTTTAGTGTTTCGGTCAAGGTTAGGTGGCCAAAAGGTATAATATGAATTATAGCCTGGTAATGTAGTGGTGCTCTCTGGAGCCTCTGTCCCGCCAACAAGTCCTATAGATATCATAGACCAAGTTGAGGTCACACGTATGCGTTTCACGAGTGGAGCTTGACTTGCGCATATGCAGCAGTCCCATCATGGTGGGGTCTGAGATTGCTTTGTATGTCAGACAGAGGTCACCTCTGAGGAGTCTGTATGAAACTGAGTAGGGGGACAGGTCTTTTAGCTTATCTGTGTAAGGTAGATGTTTGAAGCCCTGGAATTTCCTGGTGAGGAACCTCTGTGGTCTCTCCAGCTGCTGCATGTGTTTTGTGAGGTACATGCTCAAGGGGGCATTGTACTCAATAACTGGCATTATAAGGGAAGAATACAGGGATGTTATGACCTCTTTGTCCCTGGATGAGATACCCTTACTTATGAGGTGGGCCATGTAGAAAGCTTTCTGTAGAATTGAAGTAACATGGGCAAATGTCAGGTTGCTATCAGCCTGGGTGCCCAAATCCCTCCCTACTTATTGCGTACGTAGGATGTTGTTATTAATGTGGTAATGTGTGAGGATGTCATTCTATGATGATGCATTTTTTGACATTTAGCTTGAAGCCATGTTTCTAGCATTAGTCATTTGTTTGGGTGAGACCCTCTTGGAGGACATCCACATCACTTGGGGAATTGATGATCATGCCCAGCTTGTGGTCATCTGAAAACCTGGTCATCCATAGCCCACTGGTTTTGGCCTGCACCCCACAGAAGTATATCCTGAATAACAGAAGCCCCAAAACCGATCCCTAGTGTACACCGCTCATTATGGGTCTACTGCTTGAGGTGACTTCCCCTATTTTGATTAGGTGGGTTCTATCAGTGAGCCAGTTTGCTACCCATCTGGTAAGATATGGATTGATGCCTAGGTGAGAGAGTTCATCTATTATGCTTGAGAGGCGAATGCTGTTGAAGGCTTTGGCCAGGTCAAAGTAGGCTATGTGCACCATCTTCCACTCATCCATGGCTTTGGTGACTGTCTCAAAGAAGTCGACCAGGTGTAACAGGCATGACCTCTCCTTGTCAAAGCCAAACTGTGTGGGGTCAAGAGTTTGGAGGCTGCCAATGTCCCTGTTAATGAGGTCCATGATAATCTGTTCCATGGCCTTGCAGATCAGGCTAGCTAAGCTGATGGGTCTATAATTTTCCGGCTCGGTGGATGCTCCACCTTTGTGTAAAGGGATGACAGTGGCTGTCCTCCACTCAGCTGGGGCAAAGACAGTACTCAGGCTTTGGTTGAGTAGGGTGCCTAATGGTGCTGCAAGTTCATGCCTAAATTCTTGTAGGATGCAGCCTGGGATATTATCAGGTCCCATGGAGGCTGTATTTCTTTCCTTTGAGAGGGCAGTGATGACCTGTTCCCTAGAGATAAGGGGTGGGGGCAGGTACTGGGGTGTCCTGATTTAGTGATGGGGGACAGAGGGGTGAGGTTTTTGCTGAATCTGTCAGCCAGTAGATGGGCTATATCTACAGCATTTGTGTATGTGGTGTTCTTGACCACCAGTTCTGAACCGATCTTGGTGCTTCCTTTGAGATTGTAGACATATGTGAAGAAGGCCTTATGATTGTCTCTAGTAGATGTGGCCAATTTGGACTCGAAGTTGTCCTTAGAGGATTTCATTATTGCTCTTATTTGCTTGTTCAGGCTAAGGAGAGATTGCTTCCAATTGGACACCTGCTCCTCTTTGGTCCTGGACAGCAATGTTTTTCCTTTTGTTATATAGTTTATTTATTTCAGATGTCCACCAGACAGGTTTGCTCGTCCTTGCGGAGGATGATTTTGTCCTGTCAGGTGATCCTGATTCCATGCATCTATATAAATGCTCATATAGTACTTTGGTGTAGATTTGAACATTGGTCCCAGTTCCTACAGAAGGGGCTGTGAAGCTGTTTATACCATCCCTCAGGAGGTTGTAATCAGCTTTGGAGAAGTTTTTTTTGTTTGACCCTGTTTGAGGGAGTTCAGGGGAGATGGAGACTTTGAAAGCAACCACTTTATGGTTGGAGCTTACCAGGGATGATGATACTGTAGGTGTGCTGCAGTGGTTACTCATGTTGGTTAATACCAAGTCCAAGATATTATCACCTCTTGTGGGGTTATCGACTAGCTTTTCCAAGGCATTTGCATTGATAAAATCGAGTAATCTCTGGGCATTTGTTTTCTGGCCTGTGTAGTTTTTCCAGTCTATGGTTGGGTATTTAAAGTCACCCAGGATCAGGGGTAAAGGGTAGAATCTTGATAGATTTGAAGAGGTCCAGATAAGTGGAGTGGGCATCTTGAGTCAAATTTGGGGCCTGTAGCTAGCTATGAAATGAACAGGGGTCTTGTCAGTAGTTAATTGCACCTGGAGTGTCTCCTGTGCATCATACTGTTTGATCAGCCTGCAGGTGTGTGTGTGTCTTTAATATATATTGAAACTCCACCTCCTTTCACTTTGTTGACCTCAATTTGGGGTTTGAATGTATGATAGGATGAGTAACCAGGTAAAGCTTTTGTGCTCTCTGCAGCTTTGAACCAGGTTTCTGTGACTACACAAATGTCAGCATCTTCCAGGGTTAGGAATGCTTGCAATGAGCACAGTTTCATATTTAGACTCCTAGTGTTTAGCAGCATGACCTTTAATTTGCATTTTGTTGAAATTTTTATGTTGGTAGTATTGGCCTCATGACTTTTCCTAAAAAGGCACTATGGGGTTGGCAAGGGCCTTTGCCAGAAGCCTGAAGCCCAAGTGAGACAGATGCAGGCCATCCCTAGCAAAGCATCATGGTCTGTCGATCATATCTTCCCAGGCTGTCAGGTACTGGATCCTCCTGGAATGACACCAGAAACTAAGCCAATTGTTAAAGTCAATCATTTTCTGTTTGTAATGAGGCATCATTCTGGGTGATGGTAGAATGCTGCTTAAGGCTAGGGAGAACCTGCCTGGGACACATATTCAGCTAGCTTAATCATGTCTCTCTTCATATAGTCCAAGGCAGTATATCTCAAGTCATTCATGCCATCATGGACTATGACAGAGTCATGACAGTACCTATTATTGAGAGACTTGAGTGCGTGTGTGATATGGTGGATTCTGGCACCTGACAAACAACTAACTGTGACTTTCTCCTTATCCATCCTGGTGAGAGACACATCTGTGTGTCTCACAATGGAGTCTTGTATGACTAATATGTTGGGTTTATGGTTAGGCCTTATTGGTTGCGAGACACTGGTGTGTGGACTATGCATGGTATGTGGTGTGGAGGGTTGTGGAGTTTGCATGTGTTTTTGCATTTGAGGTCTCGTTTGTTTGGGTTTGTTTTTGTTGAGAACCTCTGCATATGTGGGTATGTGTTGTGTAGTTGTGGGTGGTGTTTGATGTGTGGTGATTGTGTTGACAACCTTCTCAGTGCCAGATATACTGGCTTGTGAGGGAGAGAGCATAGAATCTAGTGTCTTTGTCCGTGTACATGATGCAGTTGCTACACTGTCTCAGGATGCCCACATCAACCAGGCTGACAGGACAAACTGTAGGAAATTGTCCATCCATATTTGTCAGAATCTGAGGGAGAAAGGCCAGGGAGAGCTAAGGGGTAGGCCTAAAGCCCAAGTGCTTAAACCAAAATTAAGATTCTTAGAATAACACTTAAAATTTAAACAGCCTAAAAACAAGTTATAGAGTAGGAAGAGGAAACACAAATACTGTAAAAGCAGCTGAATAAAGTATTTTTTAAGTAAAGTGGAAAGGGAAAAAGGAGGAACAGAAGATAATTCAATGTTAAGGAACTAAGGAGGTTGGCCTTCCCAAATGTTCTCTTTGTATTAGGTAGAATGAGCTAATGAGACTGGACTGGGAGGAGTGTCCCAGATCATATTTACACTAGGGGGCAACTGCAAAGCCACCAAGTTTAAGAACAAGACAACAATAGCGAGGGAGGGTGGGAAAATATGCGACAGCTACTAGCTACACTATTTTAGACAGAAAACACTACAGAAATTTTTATCACAGCAGAAAAACAGCAGTGAGACACTAAATGAAAGTTTTAAACAGAAAAAGGAGCAAGGAGACTCTAGAGAATGATTTTAACTGCAAACAAATCAGTTATATTTGGCAGGAAATCAGAACAAATAAACAGATGCTTAACAAATGGAGAAAATTTCCACTTAATACCTTTCACACAGTGAAACTAGCTAACAAGCTTTTCAAATAGTGTGACAGTAACAAAAGTGATTTAACAGGCCCAGTAAGGCAGACAATTGCAGTACAACAGTGCAGATTAGTTTATAGCAATAAAATACAGTAAAAAGTAGGCAACAGAAGTAAAACATGGAATAAATGGTTAGAATAAGCAATAACTAGCAAAAAATAAGCAAGAAAACAGGATATTTATTGTTATATATCACAGATCAGAGTTTTGGTGCAGCGGTTAGCATTGTCGCCTCACAGCAAGAGGTTCTCTGGTTCAATCCTCAGCTGGGGTGCCTTCTGTGTGGAGTCTGCATGTCCTCCCTGTGGTCGCGTGGGTTTTCTCCGGGTGCTCTGGTTTCTTCTCACATCCCAAAGACGTGCTGTAGGTGGATTGAACACTCTAAATTGGCCCTAGGTGTGAATGCATACGTGTGCCTTCCATGGAAGGTTGGGCGCTGGGCTGGCAACTCGACACCGTTAAACTCCACTGCCAATCATGAGCGGACAGGTGATCCACTGTGGTAACTCCAACCAGGAAAAGACGAAAGAAGAAGAAGATCACAGATCAGAGTTGTGGCCAGTGATCCTCCTCCATTCAGCTCAGTGTGAATAAGCAGAAATCCTCTCAAAGGTGGGCTTAAATACCAGAAGATACAAACCTGAAACAACTTAAAAAAAGCTCAAAAGAACCAATGAGTGCTTACTCCAAGCCCTAGACCAGCCAGCCTTTACCAGCCAGTGACCAATCAACATGATCCTCTCACTAAAGTGAAGAATGGCTTATGCTACTCCAAGATGGCCTGGAAAATGTACTCAGAACAAACAGCCACTGCAAACAAACAACCAGGCCAGAGACAGCAAACCTGAACTGGCTTATGCTACAGCTACTAGCGGCACTATTTTAGGCAGAAAGCACTACAGAAACGTTTATCACAGCAGAAATACAGCAGTGAGACACTAAATGAAAGTTTTAAACAGAAAAAGGAGGAAGGAGACTACAGAGAATGATTTTAACTGCAAACAAATCAGTTATATGATACACTCCTTGGCAGGAAATCAAAACAAACAGATACTTAACAAATGGAGAAAATTTCCAGTTAATACCTTTCACACAGTAAAACTAGCTAAAAGAGCTTTACAAACAGTGTGACAGTAACAAAAGTGATTTAACTGACCCAGTAAGGCAGACAATTGCAGTACAACAGTGCAGATTAGTTTATAGCAATAAAATACAGTAAAAAGTAGGCAGCAGACAATAAAATGCACAATAAATGGTTAGAATAAGCAATAACTAGTAAAAATAAGCAAGAAAACAGGATGCTTATTGTTATATATCACAGATCAGAGGTGTGGTCAGTGCCCCTCCTCCGTTCAGCTCAGTATCAGTATTCATATAAAGCCTTTGTGCAGGACATGAGGAGAAGCAAGCTTCACATTGAGATGTTGGAAGGTAAAACATTAATTGCTTACAAATGTCACTTTGCATGTTCTAATTACACTTTTGTACATTGGTGGCCTACAAAAATCAGTTATTTCCTTACATCAATAATACTCAGAAATTAAGGTGAAATGGAAGGGTCAGTAATCTTGTTTTACTGTACTTCTGCAGTGTGTATTTTTAATGAGTCTGCACCTGTGTTTAGCATATATTAAAGTAACAATGCATGTACTTGGTCCTTTTGGAATTTAGCCATGAAAGGGTGAATTCCAAGGAGCCAAATACAACAGAGTAAGTATATCGGAGCATGATCCATACCTTAGCTGTGTCTTATTGCTGTTATATGATGGCTTATAGTTTAAAAAATGTTGATATACTTGTTTCTTTTATATTTTCATAACACTTTTGTCCTGTTGACTTTAGGTGTTGCCAGGAAATTTGGAATTGTGCACCACCTTCCAGAAAGCTACCACATAGTGCTTGTTATTTTGGACCATATACTGTTACAATACCCACTCCTCCCATAAAACAAACAAGTGTAGGCATTCTGAGAAAAAAATGCCATTTAAAAATTTACATAATTAAATAAAAAAAACGATGATAAAGATGGCATTTTAATTTAAATTCTAGTACAGTTCATACACAAAATAAGCATCCTGATATATGCCTGACTACACACTCTTTGTGTATGTGCATGCATATGTGCTGGGATGGGGAGAAAGTAATGTAGATATTAATGCACTTTTTAGTAAATTGTGCTCATTGCTTGGGCTAACATTACTTTTACTTGACTGCATTTTGAAGGTTGAGAACAGCAAGGGTAAAATGTTCCATTTTACTTAAAAAGCAGTTTAGCAAAAAATGAAGATATTATAGATGGTGAATTGCAACTTTTTTGAAGTAGTGATTGAAAGTCACGTATATCAGTTAGTATTGTCCTACATCTGAAAATTTGCACAGATTGGGTTGTAGGAATCCAGTACTGAGAGCTCCTATGACATCATTCAACTTTTCTGTCAATATGAGATTTTCTTAAAAGAAGTTGTTAACATTAACATAAAAGGGTATAGATAGCAGGGGTGGGCAGGAGTGTGTATATTATGTGAAGAATAGAATGTTTTTTAAATAAATGTAGCTGCATTGCAGTTTGTTTGCATAAAGTTAGAACAACTCAGAGCATCACAGGACAATGCACATATTCTTCCAGCAGCATATACCAAGCACAAGTTTTCCCCAACACTGAAAAGAAAAAAAGAAAAAAAAAACTTGAATCAGTTGTAGACTAAAAAATATTTTCAAAACTTAATAGAATTTTGACTGTCTGCATGTTGGATAATGAGTTTACCCTAATTAATCATTTGCTGAATGGCCTGGATTCCTGTATATACTCATTTCTGCTTACAGGGTCTGTGTGATGTAAAGATAGCTGCAAAGTGAAAAAAAATAACACCATGAAATAAGCTTAGGCTTAGTCTGCCTTTTGTATGTATAAGTGTTACCTTTCCCTTTCTTTGTATGCATGTACAGTATTTTACACAAAAATATGATATTAGTTGTGTTTATTTTCACTATACATATATTTATTTATAGAGTTAGATATTCAGAAATGTTTGTACTCTTTACATGTTTCATACTCATAGTTTATTAGATAAATAAATAAATAATTATATACCACATTAAATGTACATACTGAAAAAAGAGGTTCAGTAATTTATTCAAGGCAGTTTCAAGAGTAATAAAAGAATGAATATATTTAAAATAACTAAAATAATATCTAATTTTTGTAAACAAAACATATGCCAGTTATAAATGTAGTTTAAAATGCATGGTATAAAATTCATTGTAGAATGTGTAGCTAAATTATATAAATTGTATATATATCAGGACTTGAAATAATTTATTTATTATTTGGTAAACAGAAAGATGTATTAAACTTTTCAAACAATTTGTAGACATATTTAAAGTAACCACAAATGAGGATAAAAAAGAAACATAGTTGCATCATTTTATCACAGATATAAACAAAATAACAAGATGTATGTCTAAATATTAATATTTATATTATTAAAACTTTTTATATATCAGATTTTACAACTATATGAGCTGGAAAAAAATAGCAGCAAGGGAAAAGACCAGAGATATAGCTCTAAATATAAAACATTTTTAACATCGTTTTAGTTTAAAATCGAAAAGAAGTGCATTTTAAATAAAAAAAAAAACAATTCTTAGAACACTTTTTGTGTAATTATTTGATTAGTGCATTCATTTTACTAATCCAAAAATTACCCCCAGAGCTTCCCATGGGAACTGGAACTTGACAGTGAGATATCAGTCTGTTCATAGGTAAGACACCTCCCTCCTTTTCACATAGTAATTGAGCAACATGTCCTGTTACTATGTAACATTCGCACTGATGTCAGTGTTAAATGTTGATCTGTAGTCATTTGACTACAACCATCAACAAAGGCAGATGCTGATCTTTGGGGATATTTGCAGGTATTTTACTTCTGTAAATACTGTCAGCAAGCCAGACATATCTAAGGACTGTGGTGGTAATACACACTACTCCAACAGCTATACACTCATTTAACTTTTCTTTTTATTTATCACTTTGATTTTCGTGATGGAGAAATTCAAATTCAACCCTGTGGCCATTATTTTTTTGGTTTCTATTGTCTTGATCATACAACAGAGATGATTGACAAAATCATCTGTATTTTTGAGTGACAGTCAGTGTGTCTGAAAATAAAGGTCAGTTACATGATAACAGTATAACAGCCATTGATATAGCTGTTGGAAGTGGGGGTAGTGTATGACAGCAACAAAGTAAAATATATTACTTTGATAATTTTTTGTTATCCCAACACACCAAAGTAAGCACTTTCGTCAAAAAGACTTCATCAGACATTTAAAATACAACGTGACCACTTAAGTACTCCCTGCATCAATCACAACATAATTTAAAAACAGAATACAAAAAACATTAATGAAAATCTTAAATTAATAAAATTACCAAATAAAACTTCATATAAAAATATTTTAAACAATATAATACAAAACAAACATAAAAAATGAAATATTTTAAGACATAAATTATTTTAGATATGCTCTCATCTTAATTATACTACTGATACTGGTTGTTGTTGTGACTTTCGGCTTTTCCCGGTTAGGGGTCACCACAGCGGAACTCCGGTCCGCTAATGATTGGCAGTTGATTTTTACGTGCTGAGTTGCCAGCCCTAATGCACAGCCTTCAACGAAGGTATGCCCATTCATGCATGTCTCCACGCAGAAGACGCTCTAGCTGAGAGTCAAACTGGTCAGCGTCTTACTGTGAGGCGACAACGCTACCGCAGCACCACCACTGTGGATTATACTACTGATACTGGTAACTTCATACTTCATTTAATCCAGGTGGTACTGTGGCATCAGGAAACATTTGCCACCATAACTCCCTTTCTTCTAACTTGATAGACCAAAGGCAACCCCTTGGATGCTGCTCCACCTGTTCTATGACACAGAACCCAAAACTGTGATTTTCATTGGCAACGATATATCTACAAAGTGTACTGGTAGATTTCAACTTCCTTATATCATAGCAATGCTCATAAATCCGTTGTCTGAGTTTGCATTCTGTTTTCCCCACATAATAACCAGAACATAATTTACACATGGCAACTAGATCAACCCTTGGACTGACAATTTTAATTGCCCCTGATCCTGATTTTAACATTGTTAAACACAAACTCATCAGTTTCAAAGATCATACAACAAAAAGAGCATGCCCCACATTTAGTCATTTTTCCACACTTCCTCTGAGACCCATCCACAATCCCATCAAAAAAAGTCTTCAAAGATTCACCATGTTTGTAAACAAATTTGGGGTGTGGACCAAGCTTAAGCATGACCTACCTATAACCAGCCAACAATTGCCAATTTTTGATGATAATAGAGGCTATATGGTCGCTATCAACATTAAATGTAGTGACAAAATGTGAACGGGCCATGTCACTCATATTGGTCGATTGCCTATCAATAGAACCAATAACAAGTTCTGATGATTCTCCAGGAAAACATCCAAAAAGACCCAATTCAAATGACATAGGAGATTGGAATTGAGAATGACACAAAAGAGGGACAAAGTTCCCAGATTGTCTTTTCTTGATCACTTCATTTTGAATAATAGTGACTAAACTCTCAGGATAGCCATGTTTTAAAAACATAGAGCACAACATATTACACTTATCGAGAAAGTCATTCCAATTGGAAGCCACCCTAGCTACCCTAACCATTTGTCCCTTGATGACCACCCATTTTTGATGGTAGGGGTGATTACTGGTGAAATGTAATAAACTATTAGAGTAGGTTGGCTTCCTGTATATCCTTGAAGAAAGAGTGTGGGAAATGGGGTCTTTTTTGAGGAGAATGTCAAGATAATTGATAGAATTATCACCAATATTGTGTGTTAACTTCAAAAAGGTGGTAGAGTCATTGATGAAGGACATAAACTGATCAATCAAATCGATTGGCTCAACCCATAACAAAAATAAATCATCTAGGTATCTAATGTATAAGTGCATATACTGAAAAAAAGGATTCTCAAACACAAAAAGTGTTCCCATGCCGCCATTACGATATTGGCAAATAAGGGGCACAAAAATGTCCCTCTTTTGTGTCATTCTCAATTCCAATCTCCTATCTCATTTGAATTGGGCCTTTCTGGATGTTTTCCTGGAGAATCATCAGAACCTGCTATTGGTTCGATTGACAAGCAATCGACCAATATGATTGACATGGCCCATTCACATTTTGCCACTACATTTAATGTTGATAGTGACCATATAGCCTCTATTGTCATCAAAAAATTGGCAATTGTTGGCTGGTTATGGGAAGGTCATGGATAAGCTTGGTCCACCCCCCAAATTTGTTTACAAACATGGTAAATCTTTGAAGAATCTTTTTGATGGGATGGCAGATGGGTCACAGAGGAAGTGTGGAAAAATGACTAAATGTGGGGCATGCCCTTTTTGTTACATGATTTTTGAAATTGATGAGTTTGTGGTTAACAATGTTAAAATCAGGGTTGGGGTAATTTCAGTTGTCAATCCATGGGGGTGATATATATTGCCATGTATAAATTATGTCCTGGTTATTACATAGGGAAAAACAGAACACAAACACAGGCAATGAATCTATGAGCATTGCTAGGATATAAGAAAGTTGAAATCTACCAATGCTCTCTGTAGACATATTGTTGCCAATGAAAATCACAGTTTTGGGTTCTGTGTCAGAACAGGTGGAGCAGCATCAAATGCCTGGCTCTTGGTCTATCAAGTTAAAAGAAATGGAGTTATGGTGGCAATTTTTTCCTGATGCCACAGTACCACCTGGATTAAATGAAGTTTCCAGTATCAGTAGTATGCTTAAGATGAGAGCATATCTAAGATAATTTATATGTCGTAAATGATTTAAAATGTTGTGTTTGTTTTGTATTATATTGTTTAAACTATTTCTGATATGACATTTTATTTGGTAATTTTATTCATTTAAGATTTTCATTAATGTTTTTGAATTATTGTGTTTTTAAATTGTGTCATGTGATCGAGGCAGAGAGTACTTAAGTGCTCACATATTGTATTTAAAGTGTCTGATGAAGTTCTTTTTGACAAAAGCACTTACTTTGGTGTGTTGGAATACATTTTGTTTCTCGGCCGTGTTGTGCAATTTAGTTTGTTGTTTTTGTTTGTTCTTTCATTTTTTTTTGTTATACTTTCATCACAATCTAACATCAGAATGATACAAAGAAGTTGTATATCTTTTGGGGGTAGGGAGTCAGGTTGTGTGTGAAAACACAGTGCAGTTAAATGACCCCCTGTTGAATGATCATTGTTATGTGTTGTCACAGGATAGTGTATGTGTCTGTGAGCAACACAGTGAATTACATTCTATGGTCATCATGTCTTTCATATGCTTTATAAGCAGATATTAGAAATATACACATAAAGTGGCTAGCTTTTTGAGGCTGCAGGCTATGCTGGAAGACAAAGGGCAATTATATGATCATTAACAATTAATTTAGATTTTTTGGTGTGTAGCTGAGGGGGCAAATTTCAGACAATTGGCTAATAGGAGTGAGAGGTGCATGAGACTGCAGGACATGAGTAGAGAATGCTCTTGCAGAGAACACATGCTCCGCTGCTCTTTTTTTAATTTATCTGTTGCTTGCAAGTGTACTTTTACAGCACAGATTGACAGATTTAGGTTTCATTTGCTTGCACTGGATTATGGCAAGAAGAAGTCTTTCAAAACTGAGTAACTCAGAAATACCAATGTGTCATGGATTTGGGCAAGATAGAGACAGTAGCTGCCAAATTACACAAACAATATAAAGCCATAGTTTCACATCAAGAGCTGGGGTTATCATCTCCATGCCAGCCTTTTTGAAGTTAAAAGATACTTCTTTGATAAAAGAGTTTACCCTGCTGTGGATGAGTACATAATCCTTTAGCTGTTTTCAGTATAAAAGAGGTGTGTGCAAATTCTAGCACAGTTGTAAGAGTATAGAGAGATTTAGAGATGTTTCATTTTGACACTATTCCTTTGATTAAGGCAAGTCACTGTCTGTAAGAGGACATATAAGAGACTTTTCTTTTAATTTCATACCTTATTTGATTTCATCTCATGCAATACAGTTTACAGTGGACTGCCAAGGCATCTAGTGTTTCCTAGAAGGGAACATAAATGAAGCAGAAACTGTGATCAGAGTCAGATCATGGTCAAATTGGGCCCTAGGCAGGGGAATGGATTCCACCCACCTCCTCAGCAGTCCCCCTGCAGCAATTCCAGTGTCCCATTACTTTGCTATTTCTCTCCAGTTACCATAAACACTGTTCACACCTGTCAGTGTTTATACTATTTTCCTCTTTACTTCTACAATGATTATAGATATTTGGATTTAATTTAAAACTGTTATTTCAAATTGTATAGCACAAACACTGATAGACATTTGCTAAACAAAACATTACAGTCTCAGAATGAAAACAGATTTAACATGAGCAATAAAATTGTTCTGCCCTTGAAACAGCATTGACACCCACATTAAAGAAAATGCATCTGGCCAGTAGCAGACTAAGTTTACATTTGGGCTGTTTTCAAACCATAAGCTCCTTGCACACATTTTTAGGACCATGCAAACAAGCATGTCTTCTTTGATGCACATTCCTGATTGTATTAAATTATATTCCTTATATGATACAGCACCACTTGGTAGAGTGTGTTTTAAATTTGTAGGTTTGAACATTTTTTCCAATAAGTAATGAAACTAAATGTAGGAACAAATAAAGACAAACCTTCCCATTTCAGAACATTTGAACCATAAAAGGCCACTCAAACTTCTGGCATTACAATCCACCAATATCAGTCAATATGCACAATCTCTGCAGAAGAAAAACTCATCTGAATAATTCCACATTAAAGAGATTTGTAACTAATAAAGAGATTGCTGCTGGCAAACAGCTTTAAATTTCAATGTTTCCATCTACAAATTCAGTGCCTGCTGCCCTTGAAAAATAAATTGCCTATGTTACATAAAAAAATGGTAACCCAGTAATATTGTAATAGGGAATGGAAACTAACAACATGCTCATAGTTACAAGGCATCTTATCCCAAAGAATTCACAAATCTGATGGTAAAATTTTTTCTTGAATATAAAGAAATTGTTTTTAAGTATGATATCTATTAATTCACAAATGACTTCTGGTTTCTTAATGCTTTCAAACTTCACTGAGTATAAATGATCCCTAACTAGCTCCATACCCTCACTTTGCAAAATTATAGTATACAAGTCACTGATGTAAAGAGACAAACCAGAATTTTTCCTTAAATTCTACATCTCTAAAGTTTTCTAGTAAGCATCACGAGTCCCTTAAACAAAAGCAATCTAGCATTGTGAGTTATATCAGTAAGCAGTATGGCTCTGTTTTGATGGATTTATAAATATTTGATATTCCAAAAGAGTTTGGTAAAACAGGACTTTCCACTGTCAAAACATTATCTAAAGCTATATAAGAAGTAGTTCAAACAGCTTGATATTTGTATGCATTATTAACATCATGCAGTGATACTTCCCTGTGAAAAGAAACATCTTTCAACAAACTCACAATAGAATTTGCATAATCCTGTTTCCATCAAAACTAAACCCCTACTCTTGTCAGTTTTCATTGTTCTGAATTCTTTGCTAGTGCATATCTCCATAAGGACAGTTTAATACTACTACTTATGATAATAATGCATCACACTATTCAGCCAACACAGACTCCATACCTTTCCGCTATGATTTTTTTATGATGGCAATAGGTTGTAGTTTATACCCAATGTTCAAAATCTGAAGTAGTTTCGATATTTAAAGACAAGATAATAGCTGTTGTTAAGTCTTCCAATTTTCATCTTAGGAAATTCCCCACATTAAATATTGCTTTCTTCTATCAGATCTTGCAATGGTAGGGCCAGCAGCTGCAGCTTCACACCAGGACTGCTGTTATATGTCCTACCTTAATGATGCCAAACTTGACTGCTTTCAGTTCTGGCAGAATTTTATGGTCGTGGTGTTAACTGATGCATCACAGTCTGCTCATATTACACCAGTGCTGCAGTATATGTAATGGTTGCCAGTATCAGCAAGCTCAACAGTTAATATCTTTATAAGTGTGTCTCAATCTTTGCACTGTCCGGGTCCTATCTATCTAAAGGGCTTCTTGCACCTGTATTCTGATTTGGCCACTCCAGTTAGTGAAAGTCTATTCCAGGTTCTCCAAGGCATGACTAGAGCACATAACAGGCAATTTTATTGCATACGTCCTACGTACTATGGAATTTGATGGTTTGCTAGTTTTGGGCATGCAGTTCCAAAGCCCTAGTTAGCGGATCTCAAAAATGGCACTTATTTAGAAGGGTCAATTTAAATACACACACCCTGGGATTCAATAAATGCCATGTAGGCATCCTGTGAAGCCTACATTGAGTTTACATGTTTGCATGGTAAGCAGCAGCACTAATTACATATTCATGCCATGCAATGTGTTTAAACGTAAACAAGGACAGTTTCATGGCTGTCAACAGTGTTGCTGGCCAGGAAACTATATACAGCAGCAACATGGATAGCAAAATTGTTTACAATAGAGCAAACTGGATTAGCGAGATTGCACGTAATGCCACAGTGATTACCAGGGTTTAACATATAGTAATGTATATGGTTCAAACACAGTAAAGGACAATGCATACAGTGCAGAGTATTGTGAAATCCCATTCTAGGCATTCTGTACAAAAGTTGTGTAAATAGTCTGTAATGGTACATGGACTGCCATGTAAATTAAACAGTCAAGGGAAGTGTGTGTATTGAATAGGAACACACAGATGAATTGTAGGACTGAACGCAGAGAAAGAGGACAGGTGAAACAACCTAATGTACAGCAGATGAGGGCATGTCAAAGGAAGATAGTTGTAGCAGGAATGCAAATCACCTATCAATATGTACATACAGTACATACTACACAGTGAAAATGTATATGTGTCTGTCACACAAAGTGACATAATGGCGAAGATGTTTTTGTCAGATAAGCATCGTGACATGAACAATTGCAGAGGACATCTATCAGGGATGTTATACACAACTGGGGTAGGGTGAATATTGTGAAGCTCTGTAAACTGATTTGCCTGAATATGAGTGTAATGTCAACAGAGGTGTGCAAAAAGTGGAACACAGTTAGAGGCTCATGAACAGCAGTAAAAGAAGCGTGCACAGTCATGGACAATATCAGAATAATACCATCAGTAATACAATGTCTTTGCCATAACATATGTAATTCTGAGTGATCAGAGATGGTTCTGCACAAACACACTTGTACAACTATTATGATATGTCTGCAGTCAATGAGAGTACTCAAGCACATTGTCCTGGCACTGTAACATCTACTAGAGGTGCTAGGGGAGACACTGCTATACCTGTATGTGACATTAGGATCACTACAGGCTAGTTTACTGGTGTGCATATCATACATACATACATATACATATACATATACATATATATATATATATATATATATATATATATATATATATATATGGCACAATCCAGACTGTCACAAATGTAACCTATGCCAACAATGTTGTCAAACATCTATGTATGTACTGTGTGCATCACCAGAACAGGTATCGTACATGCATCTGGTGTAACACCTTGATGGCTGCTCTGCACCATCAGACAGTAATGTTTATGCAACAAAAAGAATACTTAGGTATGGCCAATAAGATGTATGACAGCTCACTGTGGTAAAGGTTGTACACTACAGTTAGACATCACTAGAAGATTCATAGAGCGGTACATGAAGAAGGGTGGATTGTACTCAGTTATTGGTGTGATGATAGCAGTGACCTATGGAGGTATTATGGCCTTTGATGTGTACGTGCTTCAGTAGTTGTGTTACACACAAGGGTGTAGTCAGCACTGTTGCCATATGCTGGTGGATTTTCCACATACCATCTATCCCAGGACACAGGTCACATACCTATTGGTCTTATTATAGGGTGTGATGTCTACATTATCCTTGGGCTGTGCATTTGTTTTCATAATGTAAAAAATTCCCCCCATTTTATGTAGTGGCTATGTCAGAAATCTTTGGTGTGTGTTGATACTGTCTTTATTATACTAATATCACAGCTGGAGTCAATGATTGCCCACAATCTGTAGTCCTTCAGACAGCTGTTTTGGACACAGGATGTGTATGTCATTTGTGACATCTGTGACTTAAATAATGGATAGGAAAGGGCCTAGCAAACATTTCTGCTGTAGGCACCTGATCACTGGATCTGAGATATAGGTCACTTCACACATTGCAACATATTTAGATGCTACGTATGTGATCCACTGTTCTACCCACTTGGTGATATAGGGGTTTATGGCCACATCTGACAGTGTTGAATGAATACTTCAGTGTGGATTTGTGTCAAATGCCTTGCCTGGTCACGTTCCTCAGGATGATAGTGTTGTCATCATGCATGCCCTCAATGACCTCGTTGAGGACATCTAACAGATGTAAGACATGATGCAGCATTAACAACTCATACAGGTCTGTTGCACACAGCCAGGATATTACTAGTGTCCATTTAGAAAAGATCCATGATGACATGTTGGTCTACCTCACAAATGAGGAGAGTTAGGATGTGTCTATACATGCATACATAAGATGCTGTCTCCCCAACTCAGATGGATGTATACTAATGTACACCTTTCTATGGGAAAATAGTTCATGTGGAGGGTATGATGATGTGCGTACTCCACTGTGTCAGGAAGGTGTATGCACTGAGTCATATTATAGGCAATCTATGATGCTGTCACAGCCCATTGATTCTGTGTGATAGGCCTGAATGAAGGTAAGACAGTGCATACTGCCTATCTTGATCTGGCCTAGGGTTTTGACACAATCCTCCACTCAAGTATAATTGAGAAGCTCTCCCAGCTAGGGATTAACCTATATTTCACTAGATGGGTAACCAACTGGCTCACCGACAGAACACTTACTGTGAATGTTGGTGAATCAACCTCTACCAGTAGAGCTGTCACCATTGGTATACCCCAGAGATCTGTGCTTGGCCCTTCACTGTTTGGAATCTATTTCTCAACAGTTTAGGCTAAAGTATACGGCCTTTGGCTTACCAAGTGTGCTGATTTTTGCATATTGGGTGCAATCATTGAGTCCAGCAATGATGATAGCATACTACAGGTGGGGCTAACACAGACAAATGATTGGTGCCAAAGCAACACGTTCTAGAAATAAATGCAAAAAAATGTGTCTTTATTTTGGCCTTCTGCAAAGTGGAATTCCCTACTAATTACAGCATTGACAACAATCCACCTATGCTGAAACCCAGTGGTGCAAGACCTGGGTATACACGTAGATAGCAATGTGAACTTCGACTACCAAGTGTCTGCAATGGTATGGAAAGACTAAGTTGTGCACATCATAAGTCACACTATTGTATTCAGATCTGAGGATTATATAACAGTACTGTACTTGAACCTCATCAGAACACTAATAGAGTATAATGCTCTCTTTTGCATGTGCCTCACCAGACACCTGCAGCAGCTGGAGATACTACAGGGTTTTTTCACCAAGAAAATACAGGGTCTACAAACCATGCCATGATATATGTGGATAGACTGAAAGCCCTGTTACTTTAATCTGTATCAAACTGGATGAGGTAACATGTGCCTGGCCTCCAGGCCAGTCTCTGACCATGCCCTTGTGGGAATAGTGCACATCCACAAATCAGATATAACTGATGACATAAGCAGAGTCTGGATAGGAGAAAATACTAATAGCAGTGTCTCACATGCTGGTGTAAAATGCACTCTCTAATGTCAAGCAAAGGCGCAAACACACACACACCCTAGTTTGTAGCGAGAACAGAACCCCTACCTAACTAAGTACACTGACTAGAGAATTCTGCATTTAAGGCAAGAGCCACAGCTCAAGTCTGGTTTAGAGACTGTCAGACAACACTTTATGGCTGATGACATCAGCAGTGTCTGGTGAACAGAAAATACTGTAAGCAGTGTCCCACATGCTGGTGTAAAATGCACTCTGTAATGTCAGGCAAAGACACAAACACACTTACACAACCCAGTTGACTGCAGTGAGAACAGAACCCCTACCTAAGTAAATAGACTACAGAGCTCAGTACTTTACACAAACACCACAACACAAGTCTGACTTTTGCAAGGCAACTTACAATGGATGACTTCAACACTGGATGTTGGAGAGAAGATATTGGGTGATCTGCATGAAATGGATAAGAAAGCTTGTGCACGTGTCAAAATACTATTCAGTCTATGTAATTGGAGTGGAAATGGTTAGATACACACTTATGCTCTTCTGGCTAGATAGACACATGCACACCACACACACACACACACACACACACACACACACACACACACACACACACACACACACACACACACACAGACACACACACACACACACATAAGCGCGCATGCAGACACATGCACACCCATGCACACTCATGTACACACACATCCCAGTTGACTTCAGTGAGAACAGAACCCCTAACTATCTAAGTACACAGACTACAGAGGTCAGTACTTTAAGTGAGAGAAGTGTGAAGATTGGAACCTCTCTGGTGAAGAGTGACTGGTCTAGGGCTTGGAATAAGCACCCTAATTGGTTCTTTTGAGTTTTTAAAAGTTTTTCTTTAAGTTTTTAGCTTCTGGTATTTAAGCCCTGTGTTTGAGCTGGTTTCTGCTTGTTTGCATGTTGTGCAGCATCTCACACTGTTGCACAAATTTGGGCCATAACTGAACAGATAATTTTAAAAGTTTTTCCCTTAAATACAACTGTAGTACATTATTGTAGTTCTCATCTTTAGTATATCTCTGGTCTAAGAAGTAGCACTAGTGAGCTGTGACCTCTTAAACCACCAACCAAAAACCCCATCAGAAATACCCATTTACTGATTGCCTCCTAGATCAGTCCAGAAAGCATCCCCTTTGAGATAACAGTTCTTCAAACCTCGCGTAATGGACAATTGGACTACCCTTGTTTCTCCAGCCAGCCTTGTTGACTTGGGTCTCTTGAGGCAGTGTAGCAACTGCCTTATATACACTGACACCCTCTACTGATAACTCAATCTAGTACAGAGTGTGACAGATGTAGCTACAGCAAGAATCTTGAATCCCTGCTCTCTCATACTCAAAACTGTAACACTGGAGGGGTTGTCAACTCACCCACCCCTACTCATGCACATAGTACCACTATTCGTACACATAGTATGCATACAACACATAAATCAACGTACACGGAGGTTCTCTCAAAAATCTTCCTGAAACATCAGAGACCTCTGAAACAAAAGACTGCTACAACTAACACAGTTCCCACAGCACCTAAGACATATAGCAACACCAGTGTCTCACCTACCAAGCCCTTAAGATGTAAGACTCACAAAACAAATTTTCCTGTCATTGAAGACTCCATAATGAGACACACAGATGTCCCACTCACCTGGTTAGATAAGAAGAAAGTCATGGTCAGCTGCCTGTCCGGTGGCAGGTTTCATCAGATCACGCATGCACTCGGGTCTCTCGGCAACAAGTACCATTATGACTCTGTCATAGCTCATGCTGGAGTGAATGACCTGAGATGTACCTCACTGAACTATATGAAGAGAGATATGATTGAGCTCTCTCTGAGTATGTGTTCCAGGCAGGTATGTCCTTAGCCTTGAGCAACATATTACCTTCACCTAGAATGATACCACAGTATAAACAAAAAAAATGATCAGTTTCAGTAATTAGCTTCGTTTTTGGTATCACTCAAAGGGGATCCAGTTTCTGTCATCCTGGGATGACATGGTCTACAAACCAGAGACAGTTTGCACCTGGCACCACTAGGCTTTAGGCTGCTAGCAAAGGCTTTTGCCTCCCCCATAGTGCCTTTTTTAAGCAAAGTCTCAAAAACAAAATTGCTGATGTGAAAATTGCCAACCATAACAAAATAAGGGTTGTGATACTAAACGCTAGGAGCCTAAACCAAAAACTGCACACCCTGGAAGCAGTTCTTTCACTGGAGGATGTAGATGTCTGTGCAGTCACAGAAACCTGGTACTCCGGCCTTGCAGGGCTATAATACCTTCCACACCTTCAGACTACAAAACAACATGTGAGGACCAAAGGAGGCAGTTTTTCTGTGTATATTAGAGATAAAGTCACCTCCCGAC
>NC_056725.1:766491252-766541252 GCF_019279795.1 Protopterus annectens
ACTACTGTATAGAATACAAAAATTCTATAATTAACTTTTAAAGCTACAATAATACTTCCCTTATGCTGCATGTATACTACTTGCTTCCCTCATTCTCTCCAGATGATCAGCATAAGTCTGTCAATTCAATTGCATTTTGGCATTAGCTGTGGAAAGAAAAGAACAGATGAGCATTATGCCTACCAGTCTTGCCTATAGTTAGCTTTCTGTGTATTAAAAATGATTTTTATTAGCATACTTACACAACTGTGGGATGTCAGCAGTTTGAAACTCAATCAACCACTGGTTGAGCATATCCCTCTTGTACCTTTGTAGGTTATTTAAATGGTGCCTTCACTGTTCTCCAGTGCATGTGTTGCCAGTCCCACTGGATATAGTCTTAGTCAAACTACTCAGCCTCAGACTTGTACTGAGAGCTAGAATAGTTCCCCTGCAGAAGCCTTTGGTTGTGACTCTTTACCAGGAGTCCAGTAAATATTCTGGACTCCTGATCACCCCACCTCTGTGCCTTAAACTGGGCACATTCCCCTTTAACACCAGACATGTCTAATACCAAAAGTAGAGCAATGACAACTAATGATTTCCCACCAGTTCCTGTTATCTTGTCTGCTGGTAGTGCGCAACAATACCAACTGCATTTGTGCAATGACAAGCAGACAGCAGCAATGCCAAGCAGGGAGGAAATACATTTTTTAAAACTGGAAAGTTAATCTGACACTTGTCTTTAGTATGAGGGGGTGTCTGCTGCTGTAGGTTGGAAATAAATTCTGAAAATTGGAAGGCAACTGTTAGATGAGTTAGCTTTACAGACATGCGCTGGGGTCATAAATTTCATGATCTGACACTTTTTATTTTGGCATTATACACTGATAAAACTGATTTTTAAAGTGTAGGATTCAAACCTATGCATAAGGGACAAAACATTTTCTTCCACAGTGCTGATGTTTCATCTTTGCCACAGAAGAAGTGCTGCTCAGACATAGTCATGAATCATTTATAAATACAGCTGATAATTGGAGGTATTAACCATGTATGTATGTGACCTAACAGGGTTCTTGTGTGTGTGTGTATGTATATATATATATATATATATATATATATATATATATATATATATTTTTTTTTTTCATTTGCTTATGTGCCTTATTTAAGAGTGAAGGCCATTCAAGTCCAGATAACAGAATTATACCTACAGAAATATAGTAGACAGTATACCGTCAGTCATACATCTGAAAACACAATAAGGGTGTCTTATCCCTCATACCTATAATTCTTATAAGCTACACTATCTAAAGTGTTATAAGTGGGATTAAATATAATGTGAAATTAACAATAGTAAAAGTGTCTGTAATGTCCTGTATTAGAACTCAGGACCATGTGTATGGCAGTACTACAATTACACCTTTTGCTACAAGAATGTTGAAATACCTGATGTATATTTTTTGCTTGTTGCTATAAACTGGACTACCACAACAGTAAAAATATCTTGCACATCCTGTTTTAGAACACAGGACCATCTGTATTACAGCCCTGCACTTACACCTGCTAACACATGAATAGTTGAATGAAAGTAGCATAATTCCCTATTCATTCTTAAGTTCTGTGTGTTAACTGCAGTGCAGTGCAGCTTAGAGTGTTTTCACAGTGCCCATGAGCATTAATAGAATGCATCTGTTTTAAATTATTGATTGTCTGCTTCCTTTCTGCAGGTGTTCAATGGCTACAGGTGTTGGGGAGCTTTACTAACCGCCGTACAACGTCATTTAGCCGTGTTGCATGATTGAAAGCAAAAATTGCAACAATGTATCCTTTTTGACCCTTACACTTTCAACCTCCTGTCTGCAGGTGTTCTTTCTGTTTCATGTGTAGGCCACTAGTCCAGGTTTGTGCACTGCTAAGCATCATGCAAATGAGATAAGCAAAGCTAAACCTGACATTCTCCTTTTCTCTTGTTTGCACTATGCTGCAAACTGCACAAATGCTGGCATTAAAAAAATAACATAACGGGAAAAGTAGTTGAAATGAAGAAAAGCAATCTGTAAAATAACCACTACAAAATTGTTGTTGGCACAGGTAAAATGTTTCTACAGAGGTCTTGATTTCAACTCTCACTCCAGTGAACCTTCAGAATGCAGTAAGGATGTCTTATCCCTCTTTGCCACATACACAGTAAGGATGTGTTATCCCTCTTTGCCACACAAACAGCTTTGCAACAGGGAACTGAATTCATTCTGCACGCAACCAACTGCAATATCATCCACAGTAGTAACAAAACATATGACAGTTGTTTGTACATATATTAATTTCAGATGTAGTGCATTGAGTGATCACACAACCATTTATTACCATTGTTTGCAAAAATGCAGCTCTGTCTTATTTCTCTGTGTTTGTCGCTCACTCTTGTCTTATCTCAGCAGTAATCTTAGACATGCAGTCTATAAGGCATTCTGTATCATTGTCCTTAAAATGTATGATGATATTAATTGGCAATAATATAAAGTTGTCAACAAATGAAAGGAATGTTGGCTGTGACTGAACAGAAACTGTGAAATGTCTGCTGCTTACTTACATTTAAAACCTTGATACAATTACTTCTACACTTTGCAAGTCTAACCTGTCTGACACACCCACTGGAGGTAGGGCAGTCCGAATTGCTGTTGTGTTTTCCTTCTCCCTACCAGTAATCCTACACAGCTGCAAACCATTAGCAACAAACACTGAGATAGTGCCTGTACTAAGTTTACATCTGCTACACAGAGCCAAGTAATTGGGATTCAGCAATTCTAATGAGTTCACACCTCCTTTGCATCTTCACCATGCTCACGGCCCTAAATCTACATCATGAAAAGGAATTGTGTAGCTTGGGAACCTGAAGGTGAGGAGACTTATTTATGTGGATAATACAGATGATATTACTTTGGGTATATCTGCACATAAGACTACTGACCTTGAGAAGGTATGCTTGCATTTTTCAACTATATACTGCATATGCTGAAATGTCATTACGAAAAATCAGTTTATATATATATATATATATATATATATATATATATATATATATATATATGTATACATATGATTAGCAAATGCTACTTTTATCTGTATGAATTCCTAAGAAGTGTACGGATGGCATGGGCATGTTTTTCAGGGTATTTCACATTCTCAGATGCACAGCCTTATTAACTGTCATCACAAGTGCTAATGTTATAACTGTTTTTATGTGTATGCTCTTCTGTTGTTATTTCCATGAAATGGTAAGTGCCATATAATGTCAATGCACAGGGGTGTTAGCCTTCTAGAATGGAACATACACACCTCTAGGGGAGTGCTGGCCACAGATAGACATAATTGACAATAGCTTAAAATAGAATGTTCCGTGTTAAATCTGTAGACATGTTTCAGGGACAGTTCATCTGATAACACTTTCAGCATTTCACTTATGGTTTGTTAGCAAAATGTGTCATTTGCCTATTCTTTTGGGGGTGGGGGAGCAAAGTTGCATTTTTGTTTTGGCACAAACAAGGGTATGTTGATATTGTTACTCTCCTTGTTTTGCATCCAGCTTTGCTTTATGAGTGATTGTAATATGTTACAACCATACAATTCCTTTTTTTATATTTCAGTATTGTTTTATGTTTCTCCAGTAGGTACTAGTAAAATGCTACCTTTTATGTGTTATCTAGAAACAGGAGTTTTAGTTATATGATACTTATGTGTATTATCCTTCTGTTGTGTTTTAGGTCACCTAGGACTATAGCACCCAGGCATCCCATTCCCCAAACCCCCCTCCCCTTCAGTGACCCTGAGAATCAGGTCATTGTGGAAGCTTTTAGGTAACTGGGTGATGGTGCCTTTCTACTTGAGAGGGGATATGGAGATATGTCAGGCAGAATGCAACTTTGGCAGCAGATAGCTGCTGGTGTGAATGCAGTAGGCTGCCACAGCTCGTCATATCATCAGATGTGCCAGAGGGGCACTGGCATGATTTCATCTGCATGAAAGAAAGCATCTGCAGTGGCCCATGACCAGATGGGTACAGGGGGATGGCCTGCTACAGAGCCACCACTAACAGGAAACAACTAGTTCCTGTCCACCATCAAGGATACAGACAACTCTGTGGAAAGTGCAGAACAGCATGTCCTTGACATTGGGGCTACTGTTTCAGAGCTCGAGGAAGAGCTTCCAGGTATGCTTATGTATCTCAGTTGTTAAATACTCTTGTATAATAAAATATTGACAGCATTTTTTAAGTTCTGTTTAACAATAAATTCATTTGGGGGATTTGTAGAGTGCTACAGTTAACAACACATTCTGATTACACATGGGCTTAGGTTGGACTTGTCATACAAGTTCTTGTTAAAAGTATCATTAGTGGACATATAAAGGGGAAAAAAAGTCTTAAACACCTGTGTTGCTGTTAATTGTGATGATGGTGTCCTTACCTTTTGCTTACCTTCTTCCAGGACCATCAGCCATGGGAAGTATAGCATCAGTTGCACATGGTAAGCCAAATGTTTTCTGTCAGCTGTAATGAGCAGTTCAAAGAAATACATATTTTATCCATATGTGTGATGTGGGTGCCAGGACTGTTGTGTATATTGCTGCTCTGTCTGCAGTAGTTGCACCACTGTTAGTTTGTTAGCATACATTTCACTATAGTACAGTAGCCATTAATTTCTTTATTGTGTTTGTTGCTTATTATCATAGGTAATCCTGACAGTAGAAGTGTAGGACTCTTACCACCTGATGTCAGAGTATCAGCAGACTCTGATGTTGATGGTGGACAAACAGAGGCACAGTTGGAGGATGTAGAGGTTGAATTTGACACTGAGGTTGACATTCAGACATCCACTGTAATTCCATTGGACACAGCCAGTAGGCCTACACCAACCCATTATAGTGAGCCATCAAATACCAGACAGGTGGAGGGTGAGACACTTGATCAGGGAAGTGTGGTTACTGTGGCTTCAGTGCCTGTTGCTTCAGGCCATGGCCAAAATGTGGGGGAGGTGCCACACAGGAGGGTTGTTAGGGGAGCTTGGAGGAGGCCTACTGTCCATCCTCCACCTGATCCAGGTGTGTCTTCCTGTGCCACTCGACATTTACTTAGGGCCATCATGGTGGCCCAGGCACATTCCTATAGGTCCTCCAGAGAAACACTTAGGTTTGTAGATGTGGCACAGACTGACATGCACGACTGTCTGCACCATGTTGCCGATTTAATGGATCTGATGAATGACATGTTGGAGTGTTCAGTGTCTGTGATGGAATGTCTGCTGGGAGGGGGATGGCATCCTAATGAGCCACATCATCTGATGTTAGCTGATGTGGCCATGCCCGATCACATTCCCATAGTGGCACTACTTCCACTGCTCATCAGTGGTTGAGGTGTCCAAACCCAGATGTGGCAGGCCATGGGGTCTTGGTCCTGGGTGTCCTTGTGAAGGGAGCTCATCTAGCAGACATCATTCACATTCAGGTCATGGCAGTGCTTCTGACCGTGGGTGTGGACGTGCTAGTGCAACTCCTGGCAGAGCCAGTTCTCGTGGCTGGGTATGAAAACAATGACCTGCCACCTCTACCATGCACAACTCACATCTATCCAACATACCAACATACCAAGATGCAGAGCTAGCACAGAGCTTGGATGTGTTCTTGCAAGCACTCACACACCAATTTCATCTGGAGGACCTATAGAGACACACACACAACAGTTACATGGTTCAGCCATGAAGCTTAAAGCTCATTTTGTCTCACTGGCCATTTGTTACTTTTTCCAGTTGTCTGCCTGCTTCTCTTTCTTACTCACACACACTCACTGACCTTTTATGTCAGCCTAGGTTTCCTGCACCCCACCCCACCCCCCACCCCCACACACACACACGCACAACACCCTATGCAAGTGTCGATAATTGTTCCATATCCTTGTTTTCTATATTTTGGATTCAGGGATACATAACATTTGTGTCTGATGCTCAGGGTGCACAGCTGACTTACTCCTTAGTATATCTGCGTTTGTGATGTTATTTTTGCTATTTGCACTTTTAACATATTTTGGTCTTAGAAAGTTAGACAGTTGATAGAATCAAACATTTTTTGCATCAGTATTGTTAATGATCTTGTGAGGGTTGTGAAGTCTGAAACTGAAATGTGTCTCATTACTTTCTAACTTCTCTCTTTCCTGATTTTCCATTACAAAAGTATGATGCTAAACTGAGTACATTCAGTGACCGTCAGTACTTTTGAGAGGTACGAATGCATGAATCTTTGATACCTGAGGCCTACTATTTGATAATGGACACATATAAGTCTCATAAGACTCTGTTGTCACATGTTAAAGTCATTTCTGTACAAATCACACACCTTTTACTTGCTTACACTACCAGGTAACAACATACAATGATATGCCAGTTAATCATATTATTAAACAATACACTCCAGGTTCTACACTTACCTTGTAAATCCAGCAGTTTCAACAGTTTTAGTTCAGGGATGACTCTGTCTGATGCTAGCAGTACACAGCCATTTTATGGGTAGGTAAAGATTGCGAGCATTGCCTGGCATCAATGTTTCTATATGCATGTGTGTAGGATGAAGGTTTTTAGACCCTTAGGTGGTGAGTGAGTATGCTATGAGTTGCCTCTTAACCAAACTGAGGGCATTTTGACCATGCCTGCATTTGCCTACACCCACAGCAGCTGCTGGTTCCCCCTCTGACTCCTTCCCTGCTTGTGGCTGTGGTGACCTTGTCATTGTTAAAGACAAAGTAAACTTTATTGTCATACAGACCAACACAGAGGAAAAAGTGCATATCACTGCACAAAATTTCAGTACTCAGGATAGTACCATATGAATGACAGTTTACAGAAGGAAGATAGATTAAATTAATAAAATGTTTGAATTAAATTAAATAAAAATAAAAATAAATAAATAAAAACATAAGATGCAAACAAGTAAATAAAGTAAAACAAAATTGAAAGATGTATTTAAATCAGAAACCCAACAAATACAACAGCAGGAATAGACTCAGTAGAAATATAAGGATATGCAAAAAAAAAAAAAAAAACAGTACTATATAATAAATAAGAGAGACACACATGTAAACATACCCACCACCAACATATGCCCTAAACTTACAGTTCACAGTTTTCCTAGTGCAGACAGAGACATATGAAGTGAGCTAGTCAGAGAATTTATGTAAACAACAGTGACATATTGCACACAAATAATGTTTTTTTTTTTTTGGTGGTAGGATGTGTGCTTCTTCCCCTTGTTGATCTTGCTGAAGCTGCTTTCTCAGGATGATGTTGTGTAGCATGGCACAGATGGTGAATATTTCTGTACATACACGTGGATTGTACTGCAGGGCTCTCCTAGATGTATTTAGGTACCGGAGCCGTGACTTTAGCAGCCCAAACACACGCTCTGTGATATTTCTGGTTTGAGTGTGTGCCTCATTATGACATTCTTCAGTGGATGTGTGTGCCTTTCTAATGGGTGTCATCAGCCACGGTTCCAATGCATAACCTGCATCCCTGAGTAAATGACTTTGTGGAATGTCCCCCCTTAGTGAATATCTGATACAGTTGGGAGGTTTACCAGATATGTTGGTCGTGGTAACTGCCTGGGTTGCCAGCACACATGTTCAAGCTGATTCCCTTGGCATTATACATGGCTTAGCAGTTAATAGAGTGGAAGCCCTTTCTATTTACGTAGAGCCTGGGTGATGCCTTCATTTCTATATGTGTACATTCTATGGCACCCAGTACTTCAGGATAATGTGCTACAAGGTAGAACTCCTGTATATTTGTGGTCCTATCCTCATGAGTATGGGCAAAGTATATGTGGTCACTGGCATGTTGGAGCATAACACTCAGGAATTGATGTGCTACACAATTATTTGTCTCTACTGGTATAGCTTCCCTCAGTTTGCCCTGGGACTGAGTTGAGAACAACAGAGGTTGCAGAGTTCCTGTAGTGTGTCTCTATCCACCCTGTAGTGCTCTACAGTTTCCACGTCATGTAGATTGTGATAAGTTAAACAGGGACTGAAAACTCTTCTGCTTCTTGGCCTTGGACTATTAGCAGCAGTAGCATAGACTTCAGCCTGTTGCACATACACATGAATTAAAGCAACAGCAGCCCCTAACATTCTTTCTTTATAGACTCCTTTCCATGGCTGTATTCCAATAGGTTTTGGAATATGCAAGGAAAAATCAGCACTGAGTCTACACAAGTCCTTTATAGCCTGTTGAATAGCTCCTCCATCTTGAATTGGTTGATTAGCATA
The DNA here is from genome assembly GCF_019279795.1 of Protopterus annectens. Classification (NCBI taxonomy): domain Eukaryota; kingdom Metazoa; phylum Chordata; order Ceratodontiformes; family Protopteridae; genus Protopterus; species Protopterus annectens. The sequence continues at coordinate 766,499,543 of NC_056725.1, forward strand.
CAATTCAGATGTTTATGGTATAATTAGCATGCCACAGTGCTTACATTGTTTGCGCAGCTCTACACAACATGTAGAGCTGCTTGCTGAATCCAAAGCAGTGTGCTACCATCTGTGTGCTGTGGTACAATGCACACACACAGTGTAAATGGACCATGTAGGGTTTCTTGAATCTGGCTGACTGAGATTTCTGATAGTTGTTTTTAGTTCAAGCTCATGTTTATTTATCTGCCTAAACTTAAGCAGAGATACATGTGATTAAGTATACAATACAAAATAATAACAACAATAATAATAATAATAAGTAAAAACATAAATTACCCAAGTGAAACGACTGACAAAATAAAATTATCTATATTAAAACAAGAGTTCTAGTCTATATTGAACTGAATTAATACATGAATACTTGATTGTCTAAAGTCTCATATTTCTGCTGAAGTGTATTTGTATTAGTGAAATGATAGTTAAAATGAATGAGTTTTAATAAGCATCACAAATACATTGAGCATAGGGGGTATCCCAAAGCCACCTAAGTATTAAGTTTCAAAGGTGCAGGACCTAATAAGCTATGAGTGGAATACAAAAGATTCCACCACACCCTTGGAACCACCATCAGTTCTTGGGTGGTAAAGGAGAGTGCACAATCCAGAGAGTAAGGGACAAACAGTGCTCTCATTTAGTGGGGAAACATGCCACATAGGGCCAAATAAATTAGGACTACATTTTTTAGACCATATGTTATATGTGTTATGTGTGTTCAAGCAGGTAACCAATAAACTATCTAAGAAACCAGTGCAATATGTTGGTAACACAAAGTATCAGTAAGTGGTTATATAATGAAGTTTTATAATAGCTTGAAATGGTAATGTTCACAGTCCAAAAGTTAGAGGTAGATGGAGTTCCAATAGTCAAGGCTCTATAAAACTAAGATGCAGAACCACAGCCAGATCATCAAGTGGTAAAATATATTTTATATTGGCGCACTTCCTCAGGTGAACACATGGTTAGTTCATGGCAACTAGCTCTTGGTAATTTAATGCCAGCTTATCATCAAAGATGACTCCAAGACTATGCACCAATTACATGAATTCAAGTCTTGCAATCCTACAGATAATACATAGGCTTAAAGGAAGATGATTCAAATTCCTGACAAGTGCATGAACACCCATGACATCTTTATTGAATGGGCTGAGTTTTATTAAATTTCTAAGCATCCAATAATTGACAAACTCAAGATCATCTGAGAGAATTCAAAGGTGACACAGATTGCTGAGGAAAGGAGAGGTAGATCTGGATATGATTATTGTAGCAGTGATATTGCAAGCCTCTCCTTCTAATCATATCACATAGGATCATACTTATGTATGTGGTGAAAAGTGCAGGAACCAAACTGGAAATCTGTGGAAATCCCTAGATCAGAGGGTAGGGCGAAGAGGATTTAACACCTGAAATGGCCCTATGGAATCATTCAGATAGGTAGGAGGTAAACCACTGTAGAACAACTTGTAACAGACAATAATAATTCCTAAGTCAATCCAAGAGTATCCCATGATCAGCCAATTCAGAAGCTGTCATGAGATCAAAGAGGGTAAACACTAAGCAAAACCTCTGATCCTTAACCATGAATAAATCATTAAATAGCTTAGTGAGTGCCACCTTAGTACTACAAAGAGTCCAGAAAAAAAAAACATATTGGAATGTATCACAGAAGCTATATTCCTTAAGCTAAAAATCAAGTTGTTCATTAACGACTATCTCAGTGACCTTAGCACTGAACAGAAGATTTGAAATGCGATGGTGATTGTCAACAATGTCAGAGTCAAAGGAGTTTTTTTTTTTTTTTTTTTTTTTTTTTTAAGAGATGGGGTCACTACAGTGAAGCAAGATGAAAAGATACCTAATTCAAGAAAGGATGTAGTGATTCTAAAATAAGATCTCCTTACAAGATATAAGCTTGGCCAGAAAGGTGTCACTCACATACTTTTTGGTACACTTTTTGGCCCTGTGCCTGCAGACAATCAAGCCTTCAACTAACATTATAGGGACCCCTCATTTGGGCAGCCATGGGGATTGCTTCTGCTTTCACCAGAACCCTGGCAGTGATGTTTTTTTTAAGTCCTAGACCTCTCATTTGATTGGGGAAGTGTGACAAGAATCATCTTGGGAATAACTATGCCTTCTCATGAATGTGCATGCTTCGGTACAGCTGTTGACGAAAGCTCTCATGTTCATGACTTGGTGAGTTGAACTAGCACCTCAGGACCAATGAAAAATTTTGCCATTTCCAATGAAAAGGATTGCACATAAACTGTCCCCATTTTTCTCCTCCTCCCTAAGAATAGGCATACCCATCCTCACCCTGCCAGTTCCAGCAGACTCCTGTGATGCTAATCAAAGACAGGTCTCCTGGTCATAGTCAGGGCTGTATCCCTCCATTCCAGTGCATCTGGCTTGTTTTTCATATAGGTTTAACTATGTAAACAAGTCTGAAGAAGCTGAGCAGACTAAACTCATTCCAAGAGATAAAGGAGGCATCAGCCAAATGACTATCTTTCTCAGAAAGTGCACTAAAAACACACTCAGTCACCATGATGTGGAACAACAGAATCCAGAGAAGAAAGCAGAGTCAAGTCATAGGCAGTGACAAGGTCATCTGGGTCATTTGCAATGAGCGCTACACAAAACAGATATAGGACAGGACACAGAACTTCAGGGGCGGCTAGGTTATTATTCCTACATAAAGCCATTGCTTAGTCAGGGGAAGACTCTGAGGAACTCAGCTGCAAAGTAAATTAAGTTGTGGTCAGACTAACAGAACATTTCTCCAGTGAGCATTACACTTTACTGGAAAACAAAGTCCAGGGCATGCCCAAGTAAATGAGTTACAGAGATTATAACCTGTACCAACTTGAATCCCTTCATAATACTGTGCAACTTTTTTATAGGAGCCACTGACTTATCATTAAATTGAATGTTGACATTGTACAAAACAAATCTATTTTGGATAGTCAATACCTGGGTGAAAAGTAGATCCATGAACTGCTGAAGGATCATCCTCACATTACTTCATAGATGGTAGATAAGAAGGTACTAATGGATTGCTTTTGTGGCCATGACATACTCAAAGGTACTGAATAGCCCTCCAGTAATTTGTGACACCTATAAGAGAGAGCAATAAAGCTTCACAACCCCACCATAAATCATTTCAGGGCAATAAGGAATGGAGAACCTGAGGAGGTAGAATAACTCCCAGTGCTAGAACAAAGATGTCATCTAGACATGTCTTCATTATGAATGCCAGATCACAGGTGTGCAGCAAGTCAGAAATAATTCCTGATTTATTTTTTTCCAACTCATCTGGTATTACAGTACAGCATGCTTATGTGGCTCAAGGGAGAACAAGTCCTCACTTTCTATTTCAAAATATCTTCAGGAATTGTATTTATGTTTGTTATAATTGTTAAGCTGTTTTTGTATCATCATTATACATTTTCGGTACATGGGCTCAAGAATTTAAATCAATAAACAGTAAAGAAGCAGGCTGTATGAGTGGAGTCCTGCAGCATAAGGTAGATTGTTCTAGAAACCAAAAGTATTCTGTCTCAAAAGCTCCCTTCGTAAGGAAATAATTAAAACGTGATTTCTCTGTTTCCTTTGGCTCAACAATTAACACTTAAGATAGGAGGAGATGAAACAAAAATGGTGATGTATAATCAATCTGCAGGAAAGTCTCCAGCTATTGATGGTATTTCTGTGGAAGCTTGGAAGTTAGGAGTGAGGAAAGTGATAATGATCTGGAAAGTTTTGTTTATTAGTATTTTAAAAAGGATGGGAAACACCAACATCCTAGAAAAAAGCTGTGGTGACTGTGGTACCTAAAGACAGAAAAGTCCTATCAGACCCAGCTTCATGTAGGCCCATTTCAATTTTAAACCATGATTATAAAGTTTTTATGTCTATAATATCTAAAAGGATGGCGAAGGTGTTGCCAGACTTGATAGATATGAATCAATGTGGTTTTGAGGAGTGGATGCTAACATTTGACAACATTAATAAAAAAATGATGATCCAGAGTGAAGCAGAATGTAAGAAAATACCACTGTTGGTGGTGGTCTTGATGCAGAGAAAGCATTCGACAGATGACCCTGTGGTGTTTATGAGTAGGGCAATAGAAGCATTTGCATTTCCTGATACAATAATGAGGTTAATTATTAGGATATATAAGGGATCAGAGGCAAAAATTAAAGTAGAAGGTTCCTCTCTGATAAATTGGGTCTGAACAGAGGAAGCAGGCAGGGGCATCCTCTTTCCCCTTTGTTTTTTGTGTTATATTTAGAGCCATTGGCAAAGAAAATAAGAGAAATTTAAGGATATTATTATTATAGTAATCAAGAAAAGTTGGCTTTATTGTAGGCAATATCATTTTGTACCGGATAAAACAAAAAAATGACATCTTAGTGTAGTGAGACATACTGAGACAGTTTCAAGTCTTTTCAGGATATAAAATGAATGACGATAAAACAAAAGGAATAGTTGTTAACTATGCATCCACTCATGAACTGGTTCAGCATTACCCATATTTAATGGGACATGATAAAATGAAGTACTTAGGATTACAAGTTAAAAAGTATTCCTTTATAGTAGCTAAGGATATATGGGAAGGGACTAAATAAAAGATAATACAAAGACTGAGAAACTGGAAGCAAATAACTAGAGAGGGGAAGGTAATAGAACAGGAAGGGGCCAAAAAGGTATTTGGACAACATGCTAGAGATTGCCTTCCCTATCAAGGAATGATATCAGAGTACAGGCAAAGAGAAAGCACTAGTGGGATCCTAAGTAAAAGACCTGCACTGGTTAAATTTTTACTTGAATCTAGAACAGAAGCTGCTGTTAAAAATGGATAATTAGTAGGGTATATAAAATATTGCATGATAACTGTAAGACTCAATCAGAGGAAGTTAAAAAAGACTGGGAAGAGAGATTGGATAAGCAATTCACAAAAAAACAATGGGAAGACATACATTATGTGTGGCTCCCAAGTATGCAATGAAGTCTAGAAGTTTTAGGATATTTGCTTGGCAGTGTTTGCATAGGTATTTTATACCCCAAGAAGACTCCAAAGAATGCTTACTCAGCTTGATGTTGGAGGTGTGATGGAAGAAGAAAGAAGTAATTGGAAATATGTTTTGGGAGTGTAATGAGGTGGCAGTCTATAAAAAATCCCTGCAGACTACTCTGTCAGAAATATTTTGTGAGCAAATGGGTGTGTGAAGAAAGGAGGTACTGCCAGCACAGCTAACTGGAATTTTGTAAATAATTATATGTCATTCGTGAATATCAAACTAATTTATATAAGATGCTCGTGTTACAAATGTATTAGAACTGTATGCCATATGTATATCAAACTGCTATGTATAGATGTTTGTGTTGAAAAGGCATTTTTAAAGTGCTTGTGCTTAAAATGTATCCGCAATGTGCCCTACTGGAAGAAAACAGAAATGCACATGCACTATTGTAACTATTTAAATGTATATGTTAACAGAGGAAACTGAAGGGTTAACTTCAGTCCAGCAAACTTTAGAAAAATATCTGAAATTAAATTACTTTATAGGCTACGCCATAAAGATGTTTCAATGCAGCTAGAGACACAAAGTCTGTACTAGGAAGCTTTCTGTATTGTCTTCGGAGTGAACTAATTGCTATTTTGGAAGCACAAAGGAATGCAATTGTTTTATGACTTCCAGAAGCCAAAGATCTGAGCAAAAGCCCTTGTACGGGTATTTTTACAGGTAGATGCTAAATACTGCCAGCTTTAGCAATGGGGGTTTTACCTGGGAACTAGAAGTCAGATGACATGAAGTGATGTCATTCTGCAAGCTATCCCAGCAGTAATATTTTAGATTTTATTTTGAGACGTCTCTTAGTGAGATGGGGTATTCTGCATTCTATCTTGGACCTGACAATAAGAAGAACCAGTCACTACATCATCTGCCTTGCTCTGTTAGTAAGTTTTTAGGGTATAGTGTAATTCTCTTTTATACAGTCAGGGATATAGCGAAGCTTAGATAAGATTTTGTTTTTCTTTATTTTTGTGAGCCTGTACTGCAATGTTATTTTAAATACTTCCTGTGGTTTTGAACTCTGATGTCACTGTGACTATATATTTAGTATTCTTTTATTATTTATTATTACATATATTTATACCTTTCTATGGCCAATTTGTGCAGAGATATTTAAGTTTTGAGAGTACTTGCATATTTATTTGGCAACACTGTGTGGGCCACTCGTAATAGTCTTGCTCTTGGTCAAACTACCATATATATTAGTATTAATATTACACAGTAAAATTGGACACCCTTTTTTAAGGGCCCTAAAGTAGCTGATAAGGACTGACTGGTGGCAGGGGAAACTACCTTATAGTCTGGCAGAAGGGTGTATAGCTAGTAACCTGTGCCAGCCTTTCCCAGGTGTGTGTGTGTGTGTGTGTGTGTGTGTGTGTGTGTGTGTGTGTGTGTGTGTGTGTGTGTGTGTGTGTGTGCGCGCGCGTGTGTGTGTGTGTGTGTGTGTGTAAATCAGACCTTAAAGAGTGTGTGTGTCAGCTACTTGAGCAGGGACACAAAGCACTGGTTGGATAGAGAGAATGCTGGAGGCCTTGGCTTGGTTGCTCAGCTGAGATGTCAACTCTACAGCTGTGCCAGTGGGGAGTATTACTGAGGATCTGGAGCAAGAGGGAGAAACCAGCCCTAGACTGACTGTGGTCTCTGTGTGCTCTGAGGGGAAAGTGCACTTGATGCAGAGAGCTGCATCTGGAAATACTGTGTATGTACCTGTTATCCTCCCAGAAACGTCCCCCCACAAGTGCCAGTGGTGAGGATTAAGGCTCCTTGATTACTGGTCCAGTGGTGGGTCTTCACAGGGTGTAACTAAGGAAATTATTTTTTTGAGTTGGGATAAAGGATTTGAATTGTCTAGACATAGTAAGAGCTTGTTGAGTTTAATTCTAGCAGCTGCCAGAAAAGCAATTACTAGAAAATGGGAATCAAGGTCTAAGCCAGCCTTATTTGAAATATTGTAACAGAGATAAAAGTACTGGAAGTGGCATCTTTAGAGAAGCATAAGAGCAAATTACATAGAAAAAAATAAACATTTTTAGAGCACTAGATGCAGAATAATGTTTTAGAGGAGGAGTGAGGTTTAAGGGAAGACAGCAATTAAGCAATTTATGAAATGTTGGATCCATGATAATTGTACAGAAGAATATATGTGCTGTATAATGTTTGTATCTGTGAATACGTTAGTATGGTTTGTTTTCTTTTATATAAATGCATATCTGCCTATGTCATACGCGATATTTCAATAAAGGTATTAAAATATAACAGCAACAGGAAAAAGGTGATCCAATGAAAATTGTCAATGATGGTGCCTATTCTTGCTTCAGCCTGATTCTGAAGCGTATATAGGTATGATATAAAAATTAATACAGCTTATTGTTGTGTTATGCACCAGATTACAGCATTTCTTAATAATTATCACCATTGTGATTTTAACTACATGGATAATCTTTTACCTCTGTATAGCAACTCTAGTCATCGGTTAAGATGTTCTCTCTTTCAACTGGAAGACTTTTGGAGATCAACAAGGCTACCCCCTACGCTGAGCTTCCTTATAGGTAGCTCTGTCTGTTAGTTGATACCCCTTCCTTCCTAGATTTCCATGCTCCTTCTCAGTGAGGTGTGTTTCTTGTAGAGACACTGTCCTTGTGTTCACCATTTTACAATACTCAGAACTCTTTCCCACTACACTGCGTTTGTCAATACATTTACATTCCAGGTACTTATTCCTACATCCCGATTCTTTTGTCAAGTCTTTTCCTCTGGTCATCCCTTCCCCCTTGTCCTCAGGTTGAAACCTTGTCAAAGCAATAATTTATTATACTCAGCTGTCTGGCTGCTCCCTTTAACCTGTCCCTCTTTTTCTTCCATTATTTCAAACTTTCTCCTCACTGTGTTGTTCCAGTGTTTAGTATTTACTTATTTCCTTGAGCTGAACCTTTGAGTAGTTTTTGCCATCCAGTGGAAGCTTGAGTGATTTATGATATAAAGAAACATAACTGAAATGCCTTCTTTTGAGAAATAATTATTGGTGAGATTTGTAAAGCAGTATCCTGGTCACCCATGCACCTATTCTCTAAATATTCTAAGGCTTGATGAAGTTCTCCTTCAACTATGTTAACTGGGACATCTTCAGATGGCCTAGATGTATAGTTCTTTGCTCTGCTTATTTGTAAGGATTGAATAGACAGAAGCAATGAAATGAAAGTATTATGGCTGTGTGACATACCCATCATGACAGCTTCTGTCTTTTTCCTGTTAGTTCCCATCTATCACTCCCCTTATAATGATTATTCTTGTTAGGGTTTGGTTTATGTTGCACTTATTATGGTGCATTTGCTGTGTTTGTCTGAAGGCAGAGCTAAGGGTGCGTGTGATGAGAAGAACTGGCAGCTTTGTGAGACACTACATATACTAAGGCCCAATTTTAGAAGAAGACTGTGGCAACAGGTCTGGCACTCATAACGTGGGGACCTTTGTATATAGAGGCTGTCCCTGGGGTGTGTAGCTACTGCAAGTAATATTTGTTCATGGCATGCAAAGTTGCACATCATCATAGAATAGTCATTTTTATGTTGTAAATGAAATTTAACAGCTAATTGTATAGATAGATATAGACAAACAGATAGGTGTGTGTGTGGGGGTGGGGTGGGGGGTATTTGCTTTTGTTGACTGGAATTCATAGGTTCATAGGAAGGTACTAGGCTATTAGCCCAAGGGCCTATGTAAGCCTAGCCAACAAGGTTCCCTGGCTTACGCCACCCAAGAAAGTTATTTTCTTGTGCCACTGTCGAGCAGAGACACAGAAGTGATCCCCGGGGTGTATTTCCTATTTCCCATCCACTCATCAAGACATTTCTTGAAGAGTGCTAATGAAGAACTTTGCTTGACATAGATGGGTAGCCTGTTTCAGAGTATGGGAATTCTCTGGGACAGGAATTTATCCCTCCAGCATGTCCTGTTTATTGTGGTGACAAGGTTTAGGTCCCTAGATGTAGCTCAGAGGGATTGGGATTTCTTTAGGTGTAGCATGTCCAACAGCTCTGGGTTTGACATAGCTTTATATGTTAGGCAGAGATCACCTCAGAGTAGGCGATACGCTATGGAGTAAAGCTGGAGTTTTTTGAGGCGGTCAGTGTAGGGCATTTGTTTGAGGCCAGTAATCCTCTTTGTGAGGTACTTCTGTGGCCTTTCCAGCTGCTGAAGATGTCTTGTGAGGTACATTCCAAAAGGGGCATTGTACTCTATAATGGGTCTAATGAGTGTCGAGTAGAGGGGAACAATTACCTCTTTCTACTTGGATGAGAACCCTTTTATGATGAGGTGTGCCATCATAGAAGGACTTCCTGACTACTGTGGTGATGTGACTATCAAAGGAGAGACTACTGTCCACCTGGGTCTCAAGGTCTCTTATCACACAATCGGTGTTAAGTAGATTGCTGCCTATGTGGTAATTCATGGGTACAGAGTTTTTACCAAAGGGGATGACACTGCACTTTTTAGCATTGAGCTTGAGGCCATGGCTCTGACACCAGGCATCTGTCTCAGCGAGGCCCTTCTGTAGGATGTCCACATCATTTGGGGACTTGACTATGGCTCCTAGTTTGCAGTCATCTGCGAACTTCATTAGCCAGAGGCCTTCTGTGTTAGCCTGTACTTCAGAGAAGTAGATACCAAACAGGAGAGGTGCCAGGACGGAACCCTGTGGTACTCCACTTGTCACTGCTTTGAGGTCAGATTTGGAGCCTGCAACTTTTACAGTGTGGGTTCTGTCAGTGAGCCAGTTGGCAACTCATTTTGTGACATAGGGATTTATACCTAGTTTAGTGAGTTTAGCTATAATTCCAGAATGGGGGATGGTGTTGAAAGCCTTGGCGAGGTCAAGATAGGCTGTGTGAACCACCTTACCCTCATCTACAGCTTTGGTGACTGCCTCAAAGAAGTTCATCAGGTTCAGGAGGCATGTTCTGCCTTTCACAAACCCAAACTGGGTGGGATCCAGAGTTTGGAGGTTACTAATGTCTTTGTTTATGAGTTCCATGATGATATGTACCATGGCCTTGCAAACCAGGCTCGTCAGGCTAATACGTCGATAGTTCCCGGGATCAATGGTGGAGTGGGATAACTGTTGCTGTGTGCCATTCAGTGGGCACAAAGCCTGATGCGAGGCTATTATTGAACATGGTGCTTAAGTGGGGAGCCAGTTTGTTCTGAAGTTTGTGTAAAACACAGCCTGGATGTTGTCCAGTCCCATGAAGGCTGTGGTTTTGGCTTTAGAGAGTGCAGCTTTTTCCTGCGTAGTTGTGATTACAGGGACTCTGCATTCTTCCTGTATAGATATGGGCCCTTTAGGGGGTGAGAGGGGGGTAAAGTTAGCACTGAGCCTATCTGCCAGGATGTTGGCAATATCAGTTGGTTCTGTAATTTTCTTGCCTTTGTGCTGTAACTTAGAGCAGATCTGGGTGTTGCCATCGAGATTCCTGACATAGCTATAGAATGTTTTGCGGTTGTCCTTGGAAATAGTGGCGATTTTGTTTTCATAGCTAGCTTTGGAGGATCTTATAGGGGATCTCAGCTTCTTACTGAGGCTGACCAGGGAGATCCTCCACTCATGGGATTTTACTCTCTTTTTCAGCAGTTTCTTCCTTCTGTTGTACAGTTTGTTTATGGCAGGGGACCACCAGATTCACTTCCTTTTTTTGGAGGATAGCATCTTGTTTCTGTTTGGGATAGCACGGCCCATGCACTCGTGTAAGTGATTATAGAGTGCATTTGTGTAGGATTCAGCAGTTGTTATTCTCATATTTTCCCATTTTTTTGTAAAGGATCTAGTAGAGTTTTATCTTCCTCTTGAGTTGCTTGCTATTAGAAATGGCTTATTTTAATTATAAATTTAATATAAGAAAACAGTAAGAGTGACACATTATTTTGTTGTTCTTTCACTTGCTCTGCAGTCCCACATTGCCAGGTATGGCCTAGTTTTCAGAGGGTGAACTGAGGTGGTAGTCATATTGACTTGAGGAAATTTGGCCAGGACACAAGAGAGAGGGGGGGGGGGGTAGACTGAATATAACAATGCTATTTTTTTAAATATCATCGTAGATTGTCTTTTTAGGAAAGTGTAAGTGAGAGAAAATATGAGAATAATGAATTCCATTAGACAAAAGACATAAAGAATGCTCTTACAATAAAAGAGGAGAATAGGTGATACAGATGTAGACTATGAACTGAAAAAAAGGAGAGGAAACAGTAAGTGAAATTTTGAAACGGCAGAAATGGTATGATGATATAGTTAAGTAGTTTTGTAGAAGAAATATGACAGGGATGAAAGATGTAACAAGGATGCTTATAGAAGTAAAAATGGGGACATTAAGAAGGAAAGCAATGCTATGCATTTTGTTCTGAAGGGTGTCACAATGTAAGAATCCATTAAAAGCCCAAATGAAATATAAAAATTTGTAAGAAAACATCTGATTCTGAATATTTTAAAGGTATAAAGGACATATATGACCTGGTGGTAATGGTGGACAACACTGGCATGTTAAAAGTTGTAACAATGCATGCATTGAAAAACACAGACTCAAACCACCAAGGCAGTATATGACTTTTACCCTTGAATCATACATAACCTGTCACAGAATACTGCTTTGGGATTCATGGACACAATTTCTGCGGTTGTACAAGTACAGGCATCAAAGTTTATTTTTTTGATGATCTTCACGAAGATCAGCTATCAGGTCAGTGTCACAGTCTACAAACCAATGACTGAGCCCAGGATGGAGGTAGCGTGACTGAAGCAGCACATGTGGGAATGCAGAGCAAGTGAAAGAACAACAAAATAATGTGTCGCTCTTACTGTTTTCTTATATTACATTTATAATTAAAATAAGCCATTTCTAATAGCAAGCAACTCGAGAGGAAGACAAAACTCTACTAGATCCTTTACAAACCACTACTAGATCCAAAATGGAACAGTGTTACAACAAAGTGGCCAAGTTTGCCAGCAACTCAACAACCCACACACATCATTGTATGCCCTTACATATGGTTAATTGTCTAGAACTCCCTAACCACCTACAATATGTCCAGCTCTTAACCTTACACAGAATCCTCTATAAACCCTTAGTGTGCCCAACCCTAAGCAACATAGTAAAACCCTACACTCTCAGCAGAGCTCTAAGGTCCAAAGATAAAAAACTCATTACTGTGTCCAAGTCCTTTAAAATACTGGAACAGAGCCTGTACTCTTACTTTGTTGCAGAAGTTTGGAACTCGCTCCCCCTAAATATCAGAACAATTCCCAGCCTAGCAGCCTTCAAAACTTCTCTAAATCAACATCTTAATACTTCATGGCTGTGCTCTTACTCTGCTCCTGGCTTATGTTGTCACCTCTGCTTTCCTTTCTACTTTTCACTCCACAGAATGACCTTCTCCATAGCGATCATTCTCACCACTTCCTATGTAATACTAACAAACTCAACTATAATAGATTTGTTTCTGATATTCCCATAGCCTATACTCTGCCTTTCTCTTCCAACATGCTTTCTCTAGCTACAAAAATTATCTGAGAAAGTTAAATAACTGACATTTGGAAAAATGCGCCAGTCTCACAACCTATGGAAAAATGTACTGCTCTCATAACCTGTGTTTAAGAGAAAAAATATATAATGCATTATACTGTATAAATGCTGGATACCTCTTGGGTATCTAAATTCTTGAGTTGTCTGCTTTGAACATGAAACACTTTTTTTTCTCTTTACATTATGCAAAGAAGCTGCAATATGCATGTAATATGTTTGTACATTATATGTTTGTATATTATGGTTGTATATTATGGTCTGTAAATGGAGGTTTTCTCAGTGTGACTCTGCTGAAAATGGGTTCTTTTTGACCCAGCCATACTATCCTGGTAAACGTCAAATAAAATAAATACATAAATGACTGGTAGATGATTGACCAGTAACAATGAGAGAGAGTGAGAGAGCATCAGTGTAGTGGTTGGCACATGTGGTAGATGTACCGAATGACTCACCAGAGTTGTGGCTACAGTGACAAGGTAAGCAGCAGCCATGGACAAACAGTCAAGAAGGTGCATATGTCACTCATTTTAACTTCTTTCTTGAGTTGATTCCCTAAATATTATGGAATTTGAACAGAGATTATTTGAATTTGTACCTATAGAAGTGGGGGTGGGGGTGTAAATATCTGAAAGAAGAAAGAAACAAACTGAATAACTCTATAGAAGCAGGGTGGCTGTGGATATTTCATGGAAGAAACAAATAGATGAACTCATATTAGATGCTTCCATTTAGATGTAAACAGAGACCGGATTTCCAGAAATGAAGGGTACATTAACATTAGAATAAGACGAATGGAAAGCAAAAGTATTTCTTTTGCTGTCTGACATGAAAATCATAAGCGCGTTATCATCAGAATAGTTTTCTACTGTTTCCCTGGACTTGAGCTGCAATTTAGGCATCACTATATTGGAAGGTAATTCTTCTATTAGTAAGCAGACTGACAGTGTTTTAAATACTTCTGGTATTCCTTTATCTGAAACATAATTGTCCATTTTAAGTTTAGGTTTAAAATGTACACCTACTGTTTTGGCACAACATCGTATGTCTAAAATTGATTGTTTTAAGTTAAGCAAAAATTACTTCTTGATTATTTCACTAATGCCTCTTTCCTCAGTGTGAATAATAACAATGGTGCTATTGATATTTCTCTAGACACATCAACAAATATAATTAGTAATTTTTATGCACTGATGAAATTTTAATGTCTAATGCATGTTGGTTGTTGAGTACTAATCGTTTGTGTGTTTCTAGTAAATATATCTTTCTTTATACTAAGGAAACTATCAAAATATTTTCCTGTACTTTGAATAAGGATTTGTTTTTCTTTAAAACAGTTTGATAAACATTTGATTAGATTCAGTTTAGATAAGCAACAGTCGTTAGTCCTATATGACTTACGCAACAATTATTATTTAATTACTGAACAAACAGATAAAGGCAGGAGGGTGGTGGTTATGCATGGTGAACATACAAACATGGTTTTGGATAATCTCAATGATAGGGGTACATATTCCTTAGTAAATATATATACATGCAAGGATGCAGTTAAATTATTTAAATTTGTTGTATAAGGGAAGAAGACTTGGGTATTTTGTAAAGAAAGATAACACAAGGACATTGTTTCCGCCTCAGTCCCAGATAGCCCCCTTTTATTGTCCTCCCAAGATGCATACATCTGCTTCTAACTCTCCTTGTTGACCTCTTGCATCTAGTAGGACTACTTTACTAGACAATTGTGTTAAGATTGTTAGTATCTACCTAATGGAACTTGTAGTATAGGGATAATTTACATTTTTTCAAGAAGAACTCTGGAATAAATAGGAAACATGACATGTTTTGGTTGACCATTGAAATTACAAGTTAATATACCAGAATTAATCATATGTATGGAATAGAAGCTATTGGAAAAAGTATATGTTTTTTTTCTACATACCATATACTATTTTCATTTTACTAATGACATTCTGTGAAAAGGAGACATTCATGAAACATTGACTTTTATTTCTGATATTAGCAATAATAGATTTGGTTTTTACATGGGTTATGCTGCATATTCCTCTGAGATCATTTTCTGGATGCTAGTCTGACAGGCATTCTTTGCAAGGATATCGTTACCAAGTTATATAGGAAGCCTGTATTCAATATTGTCTGCTTGATTCAAACTTTCATCCTCCGCATCTTATGTCTTCTTTACTCAATGGGAACATTTTGACACTTAGGAGGTTATGTAGTTTAATGAAGGATTGTTTATTTGAGTTATATAACTTAACTGAAATGTTTTTTTCAATAATGAATACTCATAGGATACACTTATGAAGATGTTTTGAAGGCCTGTTGTAAAGTCTTTGCCAAGGAACATTGCTGAATATTAATGGGTGTGATATTTGTAGAGGTGATTGAAACTTCTACAAAAGACTGCTAATAAGGAAACCCAGATCTACTTTCTATATCAGTTTAGCATGCTATTTGAAATAGTATTGCTTTGGTTAAGAAAAGCTGGGACATCTTTATAGTTGATTTAGTTATGCATTATTTAATATATTCTTCTAAATGAATATCCTTTTAGAGGGCAAATGTTTAAGTGACAAGCTTACAAATGGTTATTTTATTACACCACATGAGAATGTTAACATGTTGTACCATATGTCAAGGAAAATGTCTCCTAGAACGGATTCTTAGTTTCTTCTTTTGTGTTTAGCATTTTCTAAAAAATCAATGGCAAAAGGCTTGAAGTTAATGTCTACTATAATTGCTCCATTCTGCCAGTGATTTATGTTATTTATCTATTTATTTATTTTATTTGTTTATGGCGTATTTTATCTCGGAGGACTAAATGTTTCTTTAGATTATACTACAGGAACATAGTAGCCATTCTGCAAACAAAAATACAGAAGTCCTTTTTTATTCATCAAATGCGTTTTTGCAATATAAGCAGAGTTTATTCATATTAACATTTAGTACAATGGCACCTAATTCAATTAGGAATATAATTAGAATATTTTTTTCTAACATTTTTAAATATTTTGTGATTTTCAGTTGATTCATAATTGTTTTCTGTTTCATCATAATTAACTTATTAATATGTTCATTTTCCTTTTGTAACTGTACATATTGGTGTTCCGTGTTTGCTTCTTATTGTTCATTGAAGGCTGATAAGCCGAAGTGCCAGGGGAATAAACTGCTTGGTTAAAAGTCTTAGTCATTCATTATTATTTTAATTTGTTCATAATAGTTTATATTTTCAAATGTTGTTCAATAAATCAAAAACTTAAGTCTAAATCAGTGTACAATCAACTAACTACCCTTCAAGACATCTGAACCAGAACTGCAAACTAACAGTTGTAAATCAACTAATCTAAATTGTAATCTAACACATTTTTACCAAGTAAATTCAAGCATTGTCAACCTTAGTTTAACACATCTGTCATTAATTAAAAAAGAAAAATCAAAAAATCACAGTCAGTTTTTTGGATGTGAATTTGTAGAACAATTCACTTCCCAGTGCCTTCTCCTCCTCTTCCACGTTTTAACATCTAGATTGGGCAGTCTTTGACTATTTATGTTATATTTATACTAGTAATATGCTGATAATCAGACTTTGATTGAAGAGATCTAAGGGAAGCATTCATGAACACTGTACCCAATGGAGAGGGGCTCTTAGGCAGTATGATGACATAAAAAGTCATGTTTACTTTATAAAGATTGATAAACAATGGCGTGAAACATTGTACTCGTTCTTACACCATTGTGTATCAGCAATGCTCTTTGCACATAATTCCCATGTAAATGGTCTCCTCCGCAGGATCATGCCTGGTTCAGAAACAGTGCAACAACCACATATGAGCTGGCGTCAACTAGATAAATTATACTGGCTCCAGATCCATAAACCTGGAGTTCATGTATTGTGCCTGACAATACCAAACCTCCTTCCCTGCTGATGTGCTGCTCAGCATAGAGAGGGTTGAAGTAACATTAGCACATAAGTTAAAAGTAATAAATACAAATAACAAAACTCTTTTTCATGGTACAAAAAGCCTTATCATCATAATAATTCTTTGTGATGTGGGCAGACTTGTAATCATAGCTGCTGTGTTCCCCCTCCACAGATGCAGTGATGGTTGCAAGTTCTCAACGTTGGATGCTCTCACATCAGTATATTCCCTTATTACTGTATAATGGTAATGAATGTTACTTCACTGTCATGCCTAATGAATAAAATAATTTTTGTGAATTACTGTGCGGTGTTACAGCAGAGCACAGTGCAGCAGAGACTGCCTTTTGAGTAAGGTATGCTATGCCCATCACACTTTAGTAATTAGCTTTCCCTTGCCGCACTACCATACCACATGGTGATTCATCCTGTGACACTGGATTGCATAGTATATAGTGGTGTACTGTGTGCTCCAGTGTTCATTACAAATGCCCTGGTGTAAACTGTAATTTGTATAACTGGAACATGCATGTGTGCAATATATGGTCATGTCAAGGAGTACTTGCTGCAATCTGTAGGATAGGGTGCATCTGTTAGGAGATGGCAGTCCTAAAAGTAAAAGTTAAGACAATAGAGCAAAATAATAGTATTAATGCATTGCATATCATATATGATGGTACTAATCATATCTCTTGTTTTTTCTCTCACCTCAACCCTTATCTCTCTTTTTTATTTTATTTACTTTTTTTTATTTTATTACATCTCATCAAAATGTGCCTGTCATCCATGTGTTGGTACCACATCACTAAATGCTCTGCAGCACAGCAGGGTAGGCCTGCCCCACAGGATCCCCCTGCCCCCTCCACTGGCACCAGCATCTGCTGCCCCTGCACTATCTGCCCCCTCAGGTAGTCCTGCCCTGTAGGCTGTCCAGTGGTTCCCTCCAGGAGCAGTGGTAGCGGTGGTGATTTTATCACCCACACTGAGCTGCCAGATATGGTGCATAGGATTGTGCGTGGCACTGTTGGTGCACGCCTACACTGGCTGGAGAGGCTGGTCTCCCTCATTTTATGTAGTACCAGGAGAAGGAGATGTCAATCATTCCAGCCAGTGGTGGAGTGAGGTGACAGGGATGACAGTCCAGTGTGTGAGGACTCAATTCTCACTGTCACCCAGATTGACGATCATAGGATCAGGATATCCCCACCCTCACCCCAATCATGGTCTCCCCCAGCCTTTTGTGTCCATCACTGTCCCTATCTCTTGTCTTGTTTGTCTTGTCTGTCTACAATTGCTTCCTCACCTACCCAACTTACCTGACCCAGACAGTCCTAATATCCTTTCCCCCATGTTCCTCTCTATCTCCAAAAAAAAAAAAAAAAAAAAAAAAAAATGGGCACCTCTTCCACAAAAAAAAAATTGTCCCGTGCATAGCTCTTCATTTTTGCACATGTCTTCTTGTCACAATTGATTCAGTCCAATTGGCTATACAGCATAATTGTGTTGTGGTCACCCCTCTCTCTGGAGGTGACAATCCAAATTCAGTTAATATTTTCCACATATGTTCACTTTACACTGTTAAAGAAATGGATAGCTGTGGTTCTTTCCTATCTCTCTCTCCTGCACATTCCTAACCTGCTTTCCCTTTTTTCATCACCCTGCTTGCTCTCCATTTCACCACTGTCCTGTCTGCCCATTTCACCTCTTTAAGCCACTTTTGTGCAAAGGTGCACATCGCTCACCAACTTGCAGCAACGGGGAATGGTGGCAACATATTTACATGTATTTAAAAATATTAGATATGGCAGCAATGTATTTAAAATTGCTAGATGCACTTGTATTTGAACCCAGTACCATCTGGCCCCAGCAGTGAATGCATCAATGCATTAACACATACTGCCACAGAGTCAGTTTAGCAGTGGGTGCATTTCAGACTCAGTACTATCTGTCAAACTTTAGCAATGCAGCTCATGTTTGCACACTGCTTACCTACGTGCAAACATGTGTATCCCGCATGCATATGCACTTTGCTAACAGCTGCGCAAACCCACTGCTCGCTGTGCTATGGAAATGTACATTTTATACTGTATTACTGCTGTTTACTTCCATTCCTGCTGTATGACATGAAATTACATGTGTAAACATTACAAACTGAGGGACCTATCTAACAATATGTCACATATTTACAATACATCCATCTGTTGCCACACCCCCACGCACTGCAACCCTGGTGTCTCAGCACTACTTCCACACATATATCAACCACAGTAAAAATGTAATATCAAATGTTGTGTGCTATGCAATGCACATCAATCTGGTAACATGCAGAACTGCAACTATTGACCCATATGCCTAAAAACACTTATCTGCAAGGCTAGGGGAGGAATCAGCATGGAGCATATCCACAGGACATGGGTGATCTTCAACACACTTTACCCTATCCATTTTGTCTTTGTTAAGGGTAGATCTTGCTTATTGAACCTTTTGGACTTCACGGATACTGACCCCACCGACCTGGATCAGGGTTAGCAAGACATACCGCCTATGTTGACTTATCCAACGCCTTTGACACTATCTTCCATTCATGTATCATAGGGAAGATTAAGCCATACAGTAGTACAGGGATAGGCAAATGGCTCACTGACATAACACACACTCTCAAAGTTGGGGACTGTACCTCCACCAGTAGCCAGTTACCATTAGAATACCACACGGATCTGTGCTGGACCCTCAACCTTTTGCAAACTACTTCCCTGAAGCACAGGTAATGGTAGATGGCCTGTGGTTTACCAGGTTTGCAGATAACTGGTAACTGGATGCACTAATATAGAGTCCCTCAATCCAATGATGTGCCAGACTCATGGACTGAACCATAAAGCATACAATGGGTCATTGTCTCCTTTGGCAATGAAGTACCCATGCTAATTATGATATACATAGCACCACTCTAAACTTAAATACAGTGTTGTGAGACTTGGGAACACATGTTGATAGCAATCTACACCTTCATCACTATATGTCCATAGTGGTGATACACACATTTTGCATGGCACACATCATACATATGGACATCACATCCAGGACCAGGGTGTTCATACCTCTGCTGTATTCTACCCTTATCAGACCACTAATTGAGTGCAATGCTCCCTTCTGTCTGTACCTCACCAGACAGCTACAGCAATTGGAAAAAACAAAGGGTTGTGCTTGGGAGACTCCAGGACCTCCAAAGATGGCATACTTGGAAAGACTGAAAGACCTGTCAGTGTACTCAGTATTATGTAGGTTGCTGAGAGGTGAGCTATGCCTGCCCTACAGAGCAGTATCAGATGGGACAAGAATATCTTGGCCCAGGGTTCTCTACCTAGACTGTGACATAAACAGAACATGCTGGGGAGACAGATATATCCCCCAATGACTCACACTCCTCTGTAATAGATTCCCACTGTGTGTGAATCATTGCTCCTCAATGATCCTGTTCAAGCACAACCTTGACTAACTGTTGGGTGATTGTAAAGTCACCTCTGGGGTGGCACCTATGTCCCTTATGGACAGGACCACTTGGTGCTGCTCACAAAATCACTCTGCTTACAACAACCTTCCATCTATGCTCAATAGAGGTACTTGTGTTTTTACACAGTTAGGTTTCTAAACACTGTAGGGTCATTAGGCAACTAGCCTCCTATGTACATATGAAGCTATGATCCTATGCAGGTCTTCCAACATTTTGTTTCCCACATGGCCTGCTGATGTCATTGACTATAAGCTCACCTGCAGTCTTCTAAAAGTCAGACTTGTGCCATGGCACTTGCATAATGTACTGTGTTCTGTAGTCTCTGTACTTAGGTTGGGGTTCTGTTCCCACTGTAGTCAGCTGGGTGTGTGTATGTCTGTGTCTAGGCAGAAGAACAGAAGTGTGTATCCTGCAATTACCACTCCAATTCTATGAATTGACAGTATTTTGATACTTGCACATGCCTACAGATCCATTTTATGCAGGCCTCCCAACTTCCTTTCTCCAACATTCACTGCTGATGTCATCCATTATAAGTTGACCTGCAGCCATGTTAATGTCAGACCTATGCTGTGATTCTTGTGTAAAGTACTGAGTTCTGTAGTCTGTGTACTTAGATATGTAGGGGTTCTGCTTTCACTGCAATCAGGTGTGTGTGTGTGTGTGTGTGTGTGTGTGTGTGTGTGTGTGTGTGTGTGTGTGTGTGTGTGTGTGTGTGTGTGTGTGTGTGTGGGGCTAGCCAGAAGAACAGAAGTGTGTATCCTGTAGTTACTGCTTCAGTCCCATGAACTGACAGTATTTTGTTACTTGCACATGCCTACAGATCCATTTCATGCAGGCCTCCCAAATCTTCACTCCAACATGCTCTGCTGATGTCATGCACTATAAGTTGGTCTACAGCACGTAAAAGTCAAACTTGTGCTGTGTTCTGTAGTCTATGTACTTAGGTAGGGTTTCTATTCTTACTGCAGTCAAGTGTGTGTGTGAGCTGTTGCTTGACATTACAGATAGCATGTTGCACCAGTATGGTGGACACTGTTATATTCTCCTCAGCAGACACTGCTGATGTCATCAACTATATCAGATTTTTTACATGCAATACTCCCACCAGGTCAGGGTCAGATTTTAGCCTGGAGGCCAGACAGAAGTCACCTCATCCTATACAATAAAGATTGCAGTGACATACATACATACATACATACTTACATACATACGTTTCAAGCACGGGCATTAATGCCCTTCTAGCTTGCCAATATACCAAAACACTTGTTCCCATAATAAGTGTCCAGGCTGTACTTAAAAATATCTAAACTAGTACTTTAATGTAATTTGGTAGTCTGTTCAGTTGCTCTGTCAGAGAACCAATTAGTACACTTCTCATTCATATAGAATCATCTACATAGGTTATCTGATGATTCTCTAGTACTTTTTGATAACCCTAAAAATGCCCTATATATCTGAATAAGATCTCCTCTTAAATATCTGTAATTGGCACTGTACAAATTCAGATATTTTAGTCTTTCATAATAACTTAGATTTTCACATCCATGAATGCCCTTGGTATATTTTCGCAGTACTCTCTCCAGTTTATTCATGCTTGATTCCCTATAGGGTTTCCATATTGTTATTCCATACTCAAGTTTGGGTCTAATGTAACTAACAAACAATTACTTCATTATGTTTGATTTCCTAGACTTTATAACTCTTTTTATACAACCTATAGTTCTATAACTATCATTAGCCAATTGGTTGATATGATTAGAAAAACTCATAGCTGAATCTACCCATATACCCAGGTCCTTAAATTTATTTATTTATTTTTTTATTTTTTATTTATTTTACATTTGTTAACCGGGTTAGTCCGGCTGAGCTTTTGGCTCATTTTTAGCAGAGACCCGGGGAGAAAAGCTCCTCTGGACTAGAAAACAATTTATTAAATTTTAGTAACATAGTAACAATCAGCTATAGGATCTTACAAGTGGAGACATGGAGAGAAAAAAAAGCTCCTCAGGCAATTCAATTATACAGAGTATTAACAATTGGCAGACAAGTATGTGAGTTGTTACAAACAAGGTTTTAAACAATTAGCAGTAGAAAAAGTGACTAGTTACAATATTATTTTATCTGCTTAGAGCAAAATGAGTTAATAGTCTACAGTTTCAATCACTGTGTGCTGTATTAAATATTCAGCTTTCAGTTTATGACTCCCAAATCTCATATGCTTAGTTTTTGATGTATTTATCAACATATTATTCTCCTGTGTCCAATGGTCAATTTAGTCAAATTATTTTGCAGACATGCCTTATCTGTAACACTTGTAATCAGTTTACCCAATTTCAGGTCATCAGCATATAGACTGTAGAACACCTCAGATGAAAAAGTAAGGACATGGCTTTTAATCTGTCCACATACAACATGACATGGTTTGTAGGCCCTGTGTTATCTCGCTGAGAAAGCCTTGTGGTCTCCCCAGCTGCTACATGTGTCTGGTGACATACATGAAAAAAGAGCATTATGCTCTATTAGTACTATGATGAGGTTTGATTACAGTGCAGTCACACAATCCTTAGATCACAGTATGATGGCATGACTTATGATGTGCACAACTCAGGCTTTCAACATCAGTGTGGACACTTGGTGGTCAAAGTTCAGAGTGCTATCTACATGTGTTTCCAGTGCTTGCATCACTGGGTTTCTACATAGCAGGACTGTTGTCAATGCTGTAATTAACATGGAATTCCACTTTTCAGATGGGCAACATTACAAACACACATTTCTGCATTTATTTGTAGATCGTGCACCTTTGTCACCATTCAGTTGTGTGTGTTAGCTCCTCCTGTACTATATTATCACCATTGGTGGACTCAATGATTGCACACAATATGCAAGAATCCACAAAATTTGTAAGCAAAAGGCCATATACATTAGCCAAAACTGTCAAGAAATAGAGTTCAAACCATGAAGAGACAAGCACAGATCCCTGGGTTTTGCCAATGGTGGCAGCTCTACTGGTACAGGTTGATTCATCAACTTTTACATGATGTGTTATGTCAGTGACCCAATTGGTTACCCATCAACTGAAGCAAGGGTTTATCTCCAGCTTGGAGGTTTTCTCAATGATATCTGCATGGGGGATTGTGTCAAAACCCTAGACCAGCTCACAAAAGGCAGTATGCACTATCTTACCTTCATTCAGGCCTATCACATGGAATCAATGGGCTGTGACAACTTCACAGATCACCTATGGTGTGACTCAGCACATACACCTTCCTGATACGGTTGAATACATAGTTGAACACACTCTCCACATGGCCTATGTTCTCATACGAGGGTGTATATCAACATGCATCCACCTGAGTTGGGGGAACAGCACATGATGCATGCATGTATAGAGACAGCCTGACTCTCCTCGACTGTGATGTGCACCAACATGTCATCATGGACCTCTTCTATATGTACACTAGTAATATTCCAGGTGTGTGCAACAGACTTGTGTGAGTTGTTAATGCTGCAACAAGTCCATTACATCAGACAGATGTCCTCAAACTGGTCATCAAGAGCATGCATGATGACAAAAGTACAATCTTGTGGAACTTGACCAGGTCAAGGGATTTGACACAAATCCACATTGAGGTATTCAATCAACACTGTCATATGTGGCCATAAACAGCTATCCCACCAAGTGTGTACACCAGTATAAGGCATATGTGGCATCTCACTATGTTGAAATGTGTGACATGACCTATATGTCAGGTCTAGATGGACATCACAGATGACGTACACATGCTGTGTCCAAACAGCTGCCTGAAGGACTACAGATTGTGGGCAATCATTGACTCCAAGTGTGATATTAGTATAATACAGACAGTATCAACACATACCAAAAACTGCTGCCACAACTGTGACAATACCTGCATTGACAAGAAACATGAAGAGATTTGTTGAATCAGGAAACAAATACACCACCCAAGTATAATGTGGACATCACACCCTATAATCAGATCAATAGGTGTGTTACCTGTGTCCTGGGGTAGATTGTAAGTGGTACATCCACCAGCATGTGGTCACAGTGCTGACTACTCCCTTGAATGTAACACAAGTACTGGGTATGTGAAGGACATGGACATCAGAGATCATAATGTATTCATGGTTCACAGCCTTCATCACACCAATAACTGTGTACAATGCATCCTTCTTCATGTACCTCCCTACACATCTTCCAGTGATGTGTAACTGAAGTGTACCACCTTTGTCACAGTGAACTGTCACACAGCTTATTATTTACCATACCTTGGTATTCTTTATGTGGAATATTCATGCCTGTCTGATGGTGCGGAACAACAATCAGGTTGTTACACCAGAAGCATGTGTGCTACCTGTTCTGCATATGCACACTCTTCATACATAGGTGTTTGACAACATTAATGGCATGTAAATCATTCATGACAATGTGGATTGTGCCATACACACACACACACACACACACACACACACACACAAGACGCATATGCACACACACACACACACACACATATATATATATATATATATATATATATATATATATATATATATATATATATATATGCCATGCACATAAGGCAACTAGTCTGTATTGCTCATACTGTCACATACAGGTATAACATTGTCCCTCTAACACCTCCTGCAGATATTACAGTGCCAGGACAGTGTGTGTGGTTACTCTCATAGAGTGTTGATGTGTCATAATAGTTGTTGAAATGAAGTGTGTGTGCGTGTGTGTGTGTGTGTGTGTGTGTGTGTGTGTGTGTGTGTGTGTGTGTGTGTGTGTGTAGGCTAATCTCTTATCACTCCATATTACATATGTTATGTCAGAGGGATGGGATTAGTGCTGGAATTATTCAGATATTGTCCATCCCTGTGGTAGGTTCTTGTAATGTTTTCCATGATACTTTACCTGTGGCCACCTTGCTGAAGATCTCTGCTGAGAGTACACTCATATTCAGGCATATCAGTCGGCACAAATTCACAATATACACCCTACCCCAATTGTATATAACATCCCTGATAGATGTCCT
Organism: Protopterus annectens; assembly: GCF_019279795.1. Taxonomy (NCBI): domain Eukaryota; kingdom Metazoa; phylum Chordata; order Ceratodontiformes; family Protopteridae; genus Protopterus; species Protopterus annectens. The sequence continues at coordinate 766,524,733 of NC_056725.1, forward strand.
CTGCATTCTTCATGTAAGGATGCTTATCTTATACAGACATCCTCCCCATTCTTATGTCACCTTGTGTTACAGTTACAGACAACACATTTTCACTGCACAGTCTGTACTGTACCATATAGATATGTGCTTGGTGTTGCTGATACAGCCATCTTCCACTGACATGCCCGCCTCTGCTATACATGGGGTTCATAGGTTCATAGGTGTGTACTAGGCTAATGGCCCTGGAGCCTTTACAAGCCTAGCCCATAAAATTGCCCTGACGTTGTGCCACCTGATGTTAGTTCAAAGTGCCTGTATCCAGTAGAGCCACATAAGTGATCCCTGGGGTGAACTTTCTGTTACCCATCCACTCATCGAGTTTTCTCTTGAAGAGGGCCAGTGAGGTGCTCTGCTTGACATGGATAGGAAGCTTATTCCGGTGTATGGACAGTCTCTGGGTGATGAACCTGTCCCTCCAGCATGTTTTGTTGATTGTGGTAATGAGGTTGAGATCTCTGGAGCGTGTGGTGCATGGGGACTGGGATTTCTTTAGGTGTAGCATTTCTAGTAGGGCTGGGTTGGTCATGGCTTTGTAAGTCAAGCAGAGATCACCTCTAAGTAGATGATAAGAGACTGAGAATAGCTGAAGTTTTTTGAGTCTGTCCATGTAGGAGATGTGTTTAAGACCTAGGATCCTCTTTGTGAGGTACTTCTGTGGCCTCTCCAGCTGTTGAAGGTGTCTGGTGAGGTACATGCCAAATGGGGCATTAAACTCGATGACTGGTCTAATGAGGGATGATGACCTCTTTTTTCCTGGATGCAAAACCCTTGGTTATGAGATGTGCCACATAGAAGGACTTTCTGACCACAGTGACAATGTAGTGGTTGAAGGTGTGGTTGCTGTTAACCTGGGTGCCCAGGTCTCTTATAGCACCTTCAGTGTGCAGTGGGCTCCCATAGATGTGGTAATTAGTGGGGACTGAGTTCTTTCTAATGGGAATGATAATGCATTTTTTGGCATTAAGCTTAAGGCCATGGCTCTGACACCAGTCACTGGTCTCAGTGAGGTCTTTCTGTAGGATGTCTGCATCACTTGTGGAGTTAATAATGACTCCCAGCTTGCAGTCATCTGCCAACTTGGTCAGCCAGAGTCCCTCTGTGTTTTTCTGGGCCTCTGAGAAGTAGATGCCAAACAGGAGAGGGCCCAAAATGGAGCCCTGTGGGACTCCACTCATGACTGGTTGGCAGTCTGACTTGACATCCACTACTTTCACTCTGTGGGCCCTGTCTGTGAGCCAATTTGCAAACCACAAAGTGAGATGGGGATTGATGCCTAGTTTGGTGAGTTTATCAATAATTCCTTAGTGGGGAATGGTGTCAAAGGCTTTGGCCAGATTGAGGTAGCCTATATGCACTGCCTTATCCCCATCCATAGCCTTGTTGACTGCCTCAAAGAAGTTAACCAGGTTAAGCAGGCAGGATCTCCCTTTGACAAAACCGAACTGCGTGGGGTCTAGAGTTTGGAGAGTGCCTATATTCTTGTTAAGCAAGTCCATGATGATGCACCCCATAGCTTTACATACAAAGCTAATGGGGCAGTAGTATTCAGGATCTGTAGTAGCTCCCCCTTATAGAGAAGGATGACTGTAGCAGTGTGCCATTTGGCAGGGACAAAGCCTGAGGTAGGGCTGTGATTGAAAAGGGCACACGGGTGTGGTGCCAGTTCATTTTGTAGCTCATGTAGAATGCAGCCAGGGATATTATCATGTCCCATGGATGCTATATTCCTGGCCTTGGACAATGCAGCTTTTACCTGTGCTGCAGAAATGTTGAGTACCAGGCATACTTCTGGTATTGTGATTGGGCCTTTGGGGGGAGAGGGGGGGGGGTAAAGTTGGCACTGAATCTGTTGGCCAGTAGTATGTTGGCTATATCTGTTGGCTTAGTATAGGAGGTACCATTGTGCAATAGCTCAGAGAAAATCTGGGTATTGCCATGGAGGTTCTTGATATAGATATAAAAAGCTTTGTGGTTGTTTTTAGTATCAGTCACAATTCTGCCTTCATAGCTGGATTTAGAGGATTTGATAAGTGATCTCAATTGTTTGTTGAGGCAGATATGTGAGTTTTTCCAGTCTTGGGACTTCACCTTATTCTGCAACAGTTTCTTTCTTCTGTTGTAGAGCTTATTGATGGCTGGGGACCACCAGATTAGCTTCCTTTTTTTGGGAGGACAGTGTCTTGGTTCTATTTGGTATGGCTAGTTCCATGTATTTGTGTACATGTTTGTACAGTGCACTGGTGTATGATTCGGCAGTCATGCAGCTATTTTCCATTGACATGGGTGCCGAGAAGTTAGCCACCTCTGTTTTTAGGAGTCCAAAGTCAGCTTTGGAGAAGTTTTTCAGGGTGGCCACCTTTGTGGGAGGTGTAGGTGAGATGGAGATTTCTATGGTAATCAGTTTGTGGTTAGATCTAACCAGGGAGGAATTCACTATAGGTGTAGAGCAATGGTTGCCCATGTTAGTGATAACCAGGTTGAGGATGTTGCTTCCTCTAGTGGGGGTCAGAATGAGTTGGCTCAGGGCATTGGAACTGATGAATTTCAGGAAGTGTTGGGCCAGTGCATTGGTACATGAGTAGTTTTCCCAGTTGATGGAAGGGTAGTTGAAGTTTCCCAGTATGAGTATTGGGCTGGACCTTGATAGATTCCAGGGTGCTTAGGAATGTGGAGTGAGAGTCTAAGGACATGGTTGGGGTCCTATAGCAGGCTATGACCTATATTGCCGTCTTGCCCAGTGTTAGTTGTACCTGAAGTATCTTGGATGAATTATGCTGGGCTACTAGTCTAGAGGTGTGCATATCTTTTATGAATATGAAGACACCACCACCTTTAGAGCTTCTGGCCATATTCCAGGGCCAAAAGGTATGGAATGAGTTGTAGCCTGGAAGCGTAGCGGTGCTTTCTGCTGCTTTAAACCAGGTCTCCGTTACAGTAAAAATGTCAACATTCTCCATTTTGAGGAGCACTTTGAACGAGTGCATCATAAGATTTAGACTTCTAGCGTTGAGCAGCATGACCCTCAGATTGGATTTATTTATAGCAGTTACGGTGCGGAAGATTCACCTGTCCTTTTCCCTGTGTTCATTCCTACAATTCATCTGGGTGACCCTATTCAATACACACACTTCCTCTGAGTGATCATTTAACATGGCAGTCCATGTCCTGTTACAGATCATTAACACAACTTCAGTACAAATAAAATGGCTCCAAAGAAAAACTGAATAAAATGACAAAACTGAACGGCTGAACAATAGAACAAACTGAACAGAATAAAATAGGACCAGCACTTTAGCGTAAAACTATATTTAATCTCCACTTTCGTCAATCCAGACTTCCTCAGAATTATAAAACATACTGAATAACACAGCATGTAAATACTCAAAAGAACAATTGAATTCAATTAAAATCAATTGAACCACAATTATTGAATTCACGCGCTTAAAGAGGCAACACATTAAACATTATTTGAACTACTTTTGTTAACATACACCCTACGATCTTTTAAAAAGCATTTAATGTTGATTGCATCATTCAAACCTGGAGGCTGGTCAGCTTTTAGTTTGATCTGCCACCTGGTTTCTCTCTGTTCTAAATAATTCTTAAAATTACCCCCTCTCAACTTTAAATGGCCTTGTTCTAAAATAGAGAACAAAAATTTCCTAAAATTGTGACACACTATGCTATGTCTGTATAATGCATTGTTAGAATCTTTGTTTTTAATATCATACAAATGTTCTCTAATCCTAGTCAATAAACATCCAGTAGCCATACCAATGTAAAAAGAAGGACATGAACTACATACAGCGATGTACATCACCCCCACACTTTTACATGAAAAATAACTAGAAACAGGTATAGTATATGGGAGATGGGTTAAATAAATAAATGCCCCCTCCAAAATATATTGGCACATACTACATGTGAGACATTTATACATTCCCTTAGTTTTACTTGGACTAATGTTGTCAATCACAAACATATCCCTTCCTTTCTTCAATAAGCTCTTTAAATTGGAATCTTTCTTATATATAAAGCTCGGAAGCTCCCCCACACTGTTAGACAAATCACGATTACCCTTAACTATTTTCCAGTTATCGAATATTATTTTCCTGATATCTGGAGCATCACTAATTATAGGTAAATTGAAACTCAAATGTGTATCACCACGTGATATGTTCCTTGGGGCTAAAACAAGAGCTTTAGTGATAATGGGTGGATACGTATCCTCTCTACCATTCCAGGCATACTGTATTTGACCATCCAACAATTTTTCATCATAACCACGTTCCAAGAATACATTTTTAATATATAAAACTCAGTTTGTAAATGTTCATCACTAGTCATTCTGCTGGCATGGATGAACTGTCCCTTTGGAATGTTCATTTTTACATGAAACGGGTGTTGACAAGAAAAATGTAAGTAGCCATTCATAAAAGTGTTTTTTCTATGAATACTACTACTGAACTTATTCTTCAACCAATCCCATTCCAAATGGACGTCCAAAAAATTAATGAAAGTGCCAAGATCTCCCATCACAAATTTAAGAAAGGGTGAACTTGAATTAATAGTTCTTAATAAAGCATGTACTGTATCACTGCCCCCTTGAATCACAAAAAACAAATTGTCGATAAACCTTTTAAAATATACAGCCTGGAAATGGTTGAAACAAGGTTTTAAAAATTCCTTTTCCCACCACCCCATCACGACACTGGCAAACAAAGGGGCAACCGCTGACCCCATAGCTATGCCTTGAACTTGTTTATAATAACAATTATTAAACAAGAAATAATGATTGTTCAAAATGATATCCAACAGGTTGCAATAAAAATTAATAACACTGTTGCCAGAGTGACATTTATTTTGGAGGGGCCATTTATTTATTTAACCTATCTCCCATATACTATACCTGTTTCTAGTTATTTTTCATGTAAAAGTGTGGGGGTGATGTACATCGCTGTATGTAGTTCATGTCCTTCTTTTTACATTGGTATGACTACTAGATGTTTATTGACTAGGATTAGACAGCATTTGTATGATATTAAAAACAAAGATTCTAACAATGCATTATACAGACATAGCATAGTTTGTCACAATTTTAAGAAATATTTGTTCTCTATTTTAGAACAAGGCCATTTAAATTTGAGAGGGGGTAATTTTAATAATTATTTAGAACAGAGAGAAACCAGGTGGCAAATCAAACTAAAAGCTGACCAGCCTCCAGGTTTGAATGATGCAATCAACATTAAATGCTTTTTAAAAGATCGTAGGGTGTATGTTAACAAAAGTAGTTCAAATAATGTTTAATGTGTTGCCTCTTTAAGTGCTTGCATTCAATAATTGTGGTTCAATTGATTTTAATTGAATTTAATTGTGTTCTTTTGAGTATTTATATACTGTGTTATTCAATATGTTTTATATTTCTGAGGAAGTCTGGATTGATGAAAGCAGAGATTAAATATTGTTTTACGCTAAAGTGCTAGTCCTATTTTATTCTGTTTAGTTTGTTCTATTTTTCAGCCGTTCAGTTTTGTCATTTTATACAACTTCAGTACAGAATGCCAGGAGTGGGATATTACAATATTCTGCACTGTAGGTACACTGTCCTGTACTATGTTTGGACCATATACTTCATTTTCATACCTCTCAACTGTCTAGATATTCCCAGGACATCCAGATGTTTTCCTTATCAAATTTTTGGCTTTCTGCAATATCACTGGGATGATCTCTGGACTGGTGTGACTCACTATTACATATGTTTGAGTCCATACCTCTCAACTGTCCTGATTTGTGCAGAATGTCCAATTTGTGTCATATATTTGTGATATTTTTCTCATAATATTTTTGTTTTCTGGAAAATCATTGGCATGTCATTGCAGAGAGAAGTCAGAAACTGGTGACTGACATTTGAGTTTTAATCTTCAGGCTCATCAGAAAGTGCATGCTAATGTACAACCTATTTTTTGTATCAACTTTTTTGGAAGTGCAATATTAAAAATCTGTCCATATCTTGGCCTTTTGATCCCCCATTATGTATGCCTTTGTCCACATATCTTGCTCAAACAGGATGACAGGTATGTTTGACTTACATTCTACCACTTATTTATGCGACATCTATGGCAAATATGTCCCTATTTCTGGTTAAATGTCCTTGCATTATGTTAGCTTTTGTGGAGATATGTTGCACTAATAGATTCACAGCTATCTGTACAGTCTGGCATTCTGCACAAATCTGCAGACTGTAGTTGCTCTGCTTTAAACAGAATTGTGTCCGCATTCATACACGGTTTTCTGTCCAGCAACGCTGTTACCAGCCACATAGCCTAATGTAGGCATGCCAAGCATCATTAATATGCATTGCGCACTACTGTTCACTGAGCAGCATTGCGCAAACATGTAGACTTTGTGTAGGCCTACACAGAGTTTATTGAATCCTAGGGGTTGTTTTGGGGTCTGGTTAGGTATTTTCAATATTTAGTGTTTAAATATCTGTAGTTGAAAATATTAGGTATTTAGGCTGTTAATATTTAAGTGTTTAGATATTTTTAACTGTAGATATACATATGTACACACATGAACACACACACACACACACACACACATACACACTTACACACACATGAACTATCTTGTTCTATGTGAGCTCCGTGTGTGACATATGAAATATCCTGTACTATACATTATGGAAGAAAGTTTATGACAAGTGATGAAGCGATGAGCCACAGAATTTAGTTATTTCCTATAATGTGAGATATTTCATGTATTACAAAAAACACACACATATATTTCATTTATTTGCCTTTTTATCTGTTTTTTATGTTAGAATGATGTTTCCTTTTGCCATTAGTTGGGCTTGTTCGTTTCTAAGGCTTTTATTAAATAAGGTCCTAAGTAGTTTGTGCATATTTGTCCTGTAGGTGGTTTCCAGTATAATTATGAAGTACTTTTTAATGATTTCTGTCTTTCAATGTCATTTAATTTTTATATATATTTTAACAGTGAAGTGAGGGTTATGTTAGGATTTTTTAGTGTTTATAGTTAAGTTATGATTTTAGTAGAAAATTAGTATTTTGTCTGTTCTGTTAGTAGTGCTCATTTTTGATTGGCTAATTGCATAATATTTTGTTTATATTTTATTTTTATTCTTTCATTTTAATGTTTATTTGAATATGAATGTGCTTCATTATAGGTTGTTGATTTAGGTAACCAGTGCTGGTTTTGGGGGTTTATTTGTGTATCTTATGCATGCAGTATATGAAGCTATTTTATTCTAAACTGAATGGGAGATGCATTCTGTTTTACCTTTTTTCTTTTCTTTTCTTTTACTTTTTTATTTAGAAGTAAGTGTAGTTTTAAGTTTGGGGGTATATTTTAGGTGTGCTACAATTTTATAGAGATTGTGGTGTGAACCTTGGCTTTAGATGATTGTCATCAATGAACTGGCTCCCTAACTCCATGTGCAAAAACTAGAAAAAGGGGTTGTATATATATATATATATATATATATATATATATATATATATATATATATATATATATATACATGGATAGATGGGCTATGTATGTGTTTTGTGTGTGTGTGTGTGTCTGTTTAACACTTATTTTAATTTTTGGAATAATTGCCACCAGTGCAATTTTCTGTGAGACAGTCCTGGTTTTGGACTGATTAACATCTGCCCTGCTATGGGATGTTAAATGCCCTGATTCTAATTAATTTTTAAAACTGCTGCCAAACTCTTTAGTGGTCTTTTTTAATGCATTTCAACTCAACAAAGACTGATTGATGGATGATTTTAAATGCAATCTTTACTGGGCATGAAGATCTCAGCAGGTCCACATGCTCAAAATACTACAACAGTGGGTTGCTTAGTATGAGTGGTGGGACTGTAGTGTCTGTAAAACTGGAAAGACCCTTTCGAACCATCATCACCAGAGTGGAGTAGGTCTTCCATGTTCAACTGTTCATGTTCTCTGTTTCAACAATGTAATATACAACTCAGGTATATTACTATGCCCCTGTACCTCCAACCTCAACAGAGTTAGGATGTAAGGGTGACAGCTCAGTTTGATAAGCAACACTGCTACCCCCACCCTTACTCGATAACCAGGAGAGTCCCTCTATCAGTGTAAATTAACTTCTGGTGTAATAATGAGACTAGATGTAAAAAAATATCACAGTGTGTCCAGATACAAATTTTTATCACTCCATTCATCAAGGGGCCTATAAATAGAACAAATGTATGGTGTGAGTCTGTGTGTGTGTGTGTGTGTGTGTGTGTGTGTGTGTGTGTATACGCACGTCTTCTCTCTGTCTGTCATATGTCTCATATATCTCACACACAGACAGAGAAACACACACACACACACACACACACACACACACACACACACACACACACACACACACACACACACGCACACACACACACATACACAGACTCTTTTATTTTTAATCAGAACTCCACTGAATATTACTTTGTTCTCCCAGCATTGCATTTAGAAATCTTTATCATTCGGAAACTATGTGCACTTACAGCAGTCTGATTAAAATGACAAGTATTAAAGAACAAAAAGCAAATCCAAGAATTCAGCCATAGTATAACTGCTGATTCAACTATATAAGAGTTACATTTGTAAAACTACCTTCTTCTATCTCTCTTTCTCTCTCTCTCTCTCTCTCTCTCTCTCTTTCTCTTTGTCTTTCCTTGAGCCAGATACCCAAGTATTCATTGTAGTGTAGCAGACAACATGCCCAGTCCTGCTTCTCTACCCCAATTCAAATTGCACGTCCCCATCCTTGAGTATGACATCATCTCAGGTGGCTGGTGCACCCAAAACATTTCCTTGCAATGCTATACAAAGAACTACAAGTGATTTCCACTGTGCCAGGAGCAGGTGATGGTACTTTATCACATTACCTATTCATAACATATAACTTTCCCTACTGAGGCCTTGGCATACTTGCTGATTCTGACACTGAATCACATTACCTATTCTTAACATAGAATGATCCTTACTGAGGCCTTGGCAGACCTGCTTAGTCTGCCTGAAGATATTAGTCATCATAGTTCTACTTGTAGGACAGAAAACATTCTGCAGGCATTGAACTTACAAGCATTACCAGACCTACCATGCAGGTGGGGCTGTATATCCAAGAGGCTGTCCTGTTCTATAGCACACCTGCATGACAAAGCAGAGAATGTATGCATGACAGATAGCACAGCCATTATGTGTCCTTTCTAACCATTTAGCCTTTGGCATGGATGTGCTGGAGGGGGTTCCTTTACAAATCTAAACTGTGGAAGTTAGGGGTTGGCATAATGATTAAGGTGTTTACCTTACAGACACAAGGTGGTTGGTTTGATTCTCAAATGGGATAATTGGCTAGGCTTAAAATGGCCTCTAAGGGCAGTTAACCTAGTAGTATATGGGCATGTGAGCTTGAAATGTTGATGTCTGGTGTTGCCCTAACTGAAAATTTGTGACAACTCACAATAAACTCGGTCTGTACTCAAGGTCCTGGGCTGCCCCCAAACAGCTCTTCTCCACTAGTGTGAGAGTACAAGCTATTTGCTGAACTTGCCACTGCAGGCAGTCTGGCTTCTCATTATATAATGCCTGAAGTACTAATTCCATCATACAGGTTAAGCAGTTCCTTCATCAAAACTACCCCTAGACTTCAATGGGATACTCTCTTGCTTTAGGGTTTTATACTGGCTTGCATTGCTGATATAATGCTCTAAGGTGTTTCATCACAGCAAGCCCAATTCCCCTTTTGGAATCAGGTATAGTGCTCCAACAGTCCTCATTAGCACAGCCAACAGGAGGCACCTGCAATACCTGCAGTTACAGGGGGTCCCCTAATCAAAAACAACTATATGGGGGTCCATAAAAGTTTCAGATGACTGGGGGGAGAAAAATCATTTATTCATTCTTCAATTATGCATTTTATCCTGACCATCCTTAAGATAAAGCCAGTAATGAATGAACGAATGAATGAATAAATGAATGAATGAATGAATGAATGAATGTCAGGTAAGCACTAGAGTTTGGCTGCCCATAGCAACTGACTTCAGCACTTACTTGGGATGTTAAAAAGAGCAGATGCTCATGATCCACAGAGACATATTTTCTCTTTCGGGTATCTTGAGAATACTGACAGGACACCAGATATACTCCTGAACACTGGTAACAGTAACTGAATATTTGTTTATTACAGTGATCAGGGATAGGGTCAGGGGCTACTGTGAATGACAGCAGCAATTGAAAGTACATTAAGTGGCAATTTTTAACTATTTCTTTCTGAATGACAGATATAAAAGAGTAAAGTTTCCTTTTGTTTTTCCATTCTTCTTCATGTAGGTCTTTTTTTTCCCTTCTCTTTGATCTGAGCTCCATACATTCATTTTACATTGCTTCAATTCATGACACGATTGCAAGTTTACTTTTTTTATATGTGCGATCATTCTTGGTTTGCTTCCCAGTGTCAAAAAGGAAACCTCAAAATGCAAAAATGTAAAGCATAAAAGCCCAAATAAAGGAAAATCCTGAAACCTGCAAATTCCAGAGAAGCTTATCCTGAAAATATGTGCTCCATATGTAAAAGAATGGCTTTTTTGTCTTATAATCCAACCTTATAAAGGCTGATACTCACACACACACACACACACACACACACACACACACACACACACACACACACACACACACACACACACACACACACACCTTTTTACTGGAACTCTACTGCATAGTACTTTTTTCTCACAATACTGCATTTACAAATCCTTATTCTATATTTTATATGCGAGGTGTACATTGAAAGTATATATTTCCTGGGGATCAGCCCCCCTGAACCACATACATGTAGAGAAGCTACATTCTCCATACCCCCTCAACTTAATTATAAGAACACCTTGGCTACAGAGTCTCAAAGGAAGGGGAAAGTTAGTTTCATTTAAACCAGATATGTCCCTCTCTGTGAAGTTACTGACCATGAAGTTAGAATAGTTAAGTAGATGGTAGGAGTACAAGGGGCTTACCCCTTAAAATATAACCTATATTATATAAATGTATGAAACGTTGAGATCTTAGCTGATAATGAATTCCTTACTTTTATGCCGCAGCTCTTTAAATTTGTTGTTATTCTATATTATTCTAATGTTTTTTTCGGATTTTATATACCTGAGTTTTATGCTTGACATTTTGTGATTCAGTGTTTTCTGTTTGAGGACTATAAAATAGCTGTGTTCATTCTTATTAAATAGCTTTTTTTCTGTTTATGCTCCTTGCTATGCTGTTATTATATATCCTTTGTTTTTATCTTCCTTGTTTTTGTATTCCAGGATATTCTTTCAGCTTACATATTTCCTTTGTGAGGCCTGTTACTGTTAGCAGTAGTTTATCTGTATTTGCTATCACTGTATTTTCTTGTTTCATACCTTTTTATTGCTTTAATCTTTGAAATCCACACTTTTGGGTGTTTTAATATTTCGGCACATTTGCCAGACAGGTTGATGTGTTTTCTTGATAGAGTAAAGCTCAGTTAAAAAGCAGCCATCATCATTAGGCTCAGGAGCAATTCCAGTCATAAGAGCTTTTGTTTGGTATGAGTGAAGTAAGATCTTTGTAAGTCTCAGCAGGTAAAGGTATGAGGAATGAAGGCAGCAAGCATGTATGATGCTGGGGTGATGGGAGAGGAAATGTGTAGTATTGACAAGACATATAACATTTAGGTGAGGTAGAGACAGACTCTCACGGCTGAACATCCTTGCCTTAAATATGGTGGGTGGATGTATGTGTGTGTGTGTGTGTGTGTGTGTGTGTGTGTGTGTGTGTGTGTGTGTGTGTGTGTGTGTGTGTGTTTTGCATTTTTGAATATATTTATGCTGCTGATAAGGTGAAATTATTTTTGTTTTTGATAACTGTCAAGTGAATGTTTTTGTTTATAATACTACAATTTATCTTTGTTTAACTTTTTGTGGAGCTTTTCTCCCCGGGCCTCCACTGAAACTGGGTTCTTTATGGCCCAGTTGGACTTTCCCAGTAAACAAATGTCAAATAAATAAATAAATAAATAAATGTGTGGAGACGGGGGTTGCTGAGTAAAGCTGGTGGCTATTGTTTTGGAGACACAATGTTTGATTCTCTGTAGATTGTACTTCAAGCTAAAAAAAATTGTAGTAACTAAAGAAAGCCTGGCGTAAAGCATTTCTGGATTATGAAAGTGCATAAGGGTGATCTGATGAGTAAAAAGCCAAGGTAGGTGAAAACCTGAAAGTGTGTGTGTATATATTTGTGTGTGTGCCCATGCAGTCATGCATATGTGCCCACATGTGCATGTTAAATAGCTTGCACTGTGTGTCTCTGATACCAATGAGATGAATGACATTACTATGCCCATTATTTATTTGTGTGTTTTTGATTCAGTCACAAACATCTGAGGTGCACTCATTCCATAAAATGACTGCAACTGGTTGGCACAAAGGCAGTCTATTGGTTAAAGTGAGTGAATGAGTGACGCCTATTGTTATTTGATCACAGTTAAACAGCTATAGACGGTGTTAGGCACCCAAGAATCCTACCACTGGATTGGGGAGGGCTTTATCAACGTTATGACTCTGATTAGGGTAAAGTGGGTAATCATAAAATGAATGCATGTGAGATACGTGCTATAGATTGGTTGTCTAGGGTAAGAGGTGCAAGATAAGATGACTACCGCTCACTGTTTTTTAAAGTTGCCAGCTGGTTTATTAATCCAACAATAAAAAGGAAAAATCTAAAATCACATAACGTGATTTTAGATTTTTAATTTTTTTCACATTTTCACATAATGTGATTTTAGATTTTTCATTTTTATTACTGGATTAATAAACCAGTTGACAACTTGAAAGAGCAGTGAGTGGTGGTTGTCCTTCCAAAAGTGCCATTTTGTGATTTTGGTTGTGGTTTTGTTGTTTTGAGCTTTTTCCTCACTGTTTTTTGGTAGATGTGGAGGATTTGCTTTCCACATAGGGTGGGGGTCCTTGCAAACAACACTCGTTTTGAATTGTTGCACTACTTTGTACAAACAAACAACTTTCAAAGTTGTAGGAATGAGCACTTGTGATGTGTGGGATTGCTATCATTGCTATTAGTGGAAACTAGTGGGTTTCATAGTGCTGTCTGCTTCACTCTTGGCAGAAGCATAGTTAGGGTGGGGTGAAAAGGGGAACTGCCCCAGGCGCAAGGTGTTGGGGGGTGATTTACCATTCATTCAGTAGTGCATTCATTTCACACCAGTATTTCAGAATGGCAGAACACAAATACTGCTTTTGTTGTCTGGACTGAACTGAACCGTTTGCTTCAGCTCTTGTGTGTGGTCTAACTTGTAGCAAGTTGTGTAGCAAGCAGTTTGCTACAGGTTTACAAAAACAGAAGTTTTTTTTTTTTGCTTTTCAAGATAAGCAGCTCAGTGGACATCAGACATGGCACTCCTTAAGGGACAGGTTAGGAGTGCCAGGCTGAGAGCATAATATTTTTAGCACTGAGGGGTGCCATGTCTGCGAGTGGCACTGAGTGCTACATGTGCCAGATTTGGCTTTTAGTCTGGGCCTGCAAGATAATAATAATAATAATAATAATAATAATAATAATAATAATAACGTTATTAACAATGCAATTTGTATCTACACATGAGATATCTGGTATGTTTGACTGCAACTGCCATGGGTTTTGAGGACTGAATGGTTCTTTGTCAATCTGTCTATTTTCTAGATTCATAGATTCATGTCACTACTATGTTGTTGATCCAGAGGACCATTAGTAGGCTAGCCAGAATACCACAATAGATACCCATTAACATGCCTAATTTATAACTTGTTTCAACCCCTTTCCATGAGGGCTTGAGGGGGCAGACCTGTGGTTTATTTACGATTACCCATCTAATCATTCAGGTTATGCTTAAAGATGGCCAGAGAGCTACTCCAAAACAAATCTATTTCATAAAAAGAGAGATTATCTGAGATATTTATATCTGTATCTTATCTATATCTATATTTATATCTACATCTACATCTATATTTTTATAGATATATAGATATATCACCAGCAGGTCCCTTCATCGGAAGTTAAGATCTCTTGTGTGGTTTTTGAGAGTGGTATTAGTTGTGTGGATGTGCTAGAGGTTGCATAGGACTGAATCCTTTGAGGTTTTGTAGGACAGACAGAGGTCAACCCCCAAGAGTCTGTAGGAAACAGAAAAGAGTGACAGTGCTTTAAGGCAGTCTGGATAGCTAAAGGAAGTCATGCCCATAATAATCTTCATGAAAATGCTGAGATCCCTCAAGATGGGTCATATGTTTGGACAGGAACACATCAATGGGGCCATTATACTCTACTATGGATATGATGAGGGAGCAGTAAAGAGGAATAATTTCCTTAGATCTAAAAGAAATACCTCTGATAATTAATTAGTCTGGCAAAGTAAAATGATTTCCTAACAACAGTGTCTACCTGGTAATCAAAAAACAGTTTGTTGTCAATGAATGTGGCCAAGTCCGTAATGTCTGAGTCACCTTTCACAAGGGTATCAGTTATGTGGTAAGTCTATAGGAGCGCAGTTTTTTCTAAGGAAACAATGCTATATTTCTTAGCATTTAGTTATAGGATGTAGTCTAGGCACCATTAATTGCTTCTTGCAAATCTCTCCTAAAGAATATAGAAGTTGCCTGGGGAGTTCCTGACAGCTCCAAGTTTCTAGTCATCTGCAAACTTCATCAGTGCCAGACCACTGGTGTCATCTTTGACATCAGAGAAATAAATCACAAAGGGAAGTGGTTCTAGAACTGAACCCTAGAGGGACACTGCTGATAACTACTCTTTTCAAAGAGAGCATGCCTCCCACAATAATAGACTGGATTCTGTAAGCTAGAAAGTCTGCCATTCAGTGGGTAACATACAGGTTTACACTTAGCTTGACTAGTTGGTTAATAATGCCAGATTGTGGGATTGTATAAAAAGCCTAGGTTAGGTTCAGGACGCCGATGTGAACTGATCTGCTCAAGTCTAATGTATCAGTGACATGTTCAAAGAAGCCACCCAGGTTTAGGTTCGAGAGGCAGGATCAGCCTTTAATAAACCAAAAATGGGTTGGGTCCATTGCTTTGTAGATAAGCCTGGTGCATCTTATGTGTCTATAGTTTTCTGGATCAGTAGTGGATCCCCTTTTGTGGAGTGGAATAACTACTGCAGTTCTCAGTTCCTGGCATGAATCCAGTGGAAATGGGGATGCCGAATAGGCTTAGTAGTGAGTCAACCAGACAACTGCAGTAAGGTGGCCTGGCACACATCAGAACCCATGGAACAAGTGCTTTTGACCTTGGAGAGAGCATTCAAGACCTGCTCAGAGGTGATCATTGGGGCTGGTGTTGATATGCTAATAAGCTGGGGAAAGTTAGGAGGAGATAGAGGAGTAAAGTTAGACCTGAATTTGTCCACTAACGTGTTGACTATGTCCTCAGGGGAAGAGTAGGCATTGTTGTTTTTATTAATTATTAGCTCTGAGCATTGCTGGGCATTACCTCTAATATTTCTGACAGAGCTAAAGAAGTCGCCATAGCAGAGGCAAAAGCTCTCAATTTATAATTACTTGTGGAAGATTTGATTTGTTGATCTTTATAAGTTCATCTCTAGTTTCTTCCTCTTATTGTATAGCTTGTTTATGCTAGTGTACCATCTTAGGGGTTTATTCCTTTATTTGGCATTGCATTTATGTCATATGGGGACAGATGCTTTGATGTATGCTTTGAAGTGGGCATAAAATTATCCACAAATCTGGCAGCATGTGACAGGTGAGGAGAATGCTTGACTTTCATCAGTTCATCTCTTACTTGAATTAGATTTGCCTTAGAGTAGTCTCTATAGACAAAAGGTTTTGTGGTGAGTCTGGTTTTACCCTTAGAGTGAGTATTACTGAAGAGTGGTCAGATTTGACTAGTGATGTGGTAACTCTAGGTGTTGAGCAGGGGGTGGCAATATTGATGAGAACCAGGTCAAAAATATTTGAACGCCTAGCTGAGACTAGAGCCATCTGGTCAATGGAGCTGGCATTAATGAAGTCTAGGAATCTTTGTGCATGTTTACTTGAGATGGTATAGGGTTTCACAATTAATGGGGGGATAATTGAATTCTCTCAAGGGACTAGAGTTAGGTTTGATAGGGGGGATGTCGGTTTCTTTAGATACGCCTCATGGGCTGCAGATGATGTAAAGGGGTTATGGTTGTTGGGTATGGCATGGTATGGAGGTGTATTTACTGTGAAAAGGATACTGAGAAGTTCAATGTGATTGTCTTGGCTTAAGAATGAAGTGAGATGGCTTCTTAGGAGTACAGGAGTGCCTTTTTAATAAATGTTTCCAGACTTAGGTTTGAAAGATTGATAGGCACTGAAAACCTGTACTGTGGGAGTGTTATCATTGTTCTGAAACCATGCTTCAGTAATT